>NC_088419.1:98787795-98830295 GCF_034236695.1 Oncorhynchus nerka | reverse complement strand
ATAAAAAAATCAGAGTTTACATGGGCACGTTACGTTCACTAGTTCCAAAAACATCCAGTGATTTTGCAGAGAGCCACATCATTACAGAAATACTCATCATAAATGTAGATGAAAATACAAGTTAAACACATGGATTTATAGATATAAATAAAATAAAATCAAATCAAATTTTATTTGTCACATACACATGGTTAGCAGATGTTAGTGCGAGTGTAGCGAAATGCTTGTGCTTCTAGTTCCGACAATGCAGTAATAACCAACAAGTAATCTAGCTAACAATTCCAAAACTACTACCTTATAGACACAAGTGTAAGGGGATAAAGAATATGTACATAAGGATATATGAGTGAGTGATGGTACAGAGCGGCATTGGCAAGATACAGTAGATGGTATTGAGTGCAGTATATACATATGAGATGAGTATGTAAACAAAGTGGCATAGTTAAAGTGGCTAGTGATGCATGTATTACATAAAGATGCAGTAGATGATATAGAGTACAGTATATACGTATGCATATGAGATGAATAATGTAGGGAACATTATGTTAGGTAGCATTGTTTAAAGTGGCTAGTGATATATTTGACATAATTTCCCATCAATTCCCATTATTAAAGTGGCTGGAGTTGAGTCAGTGTCAGTGTGTTGGCAGCAGCCACTCAGTGTTAGTGGTGGCTGTTTAACAGTCTGATGGCCTTGAGATAGAAGCTGTTTTTCAGTCTCTCGGTCCCAGCTTTGATGCACCTGTACTGATCTCGCCTTCTGGATGATAGCGGGGTGAACAGGCAGTGGCTCGGGTGGTTGTTGTCCTTGATGATCTTTATGGCCTTCCTGTAACATCGGGTGGTGTAGGTGTCCTGGAGGGCGGGTAGTTTGCCCCCGATGATGCGTTGTGCAGACCTCACTACCCTCTGGAGAGCCTTACGGTTGTGGGCGGAGCAGTTGCCGTACCAGGCGGTGATACAGCCCGCCAGGATGCTCTCGATTGTGCATCTGTAGAAGTTTGTCAGTGCTTTTGGTGACAAGCCGAATTTCTTCAGCCTCCTGAGGTTGAAGAGGCGCTGCTGCGCCTTCTTCACGATGCTGTCTGTGTGAGTGGACCAATTCAGTTTGTCTGTGATGTGTATGCCGAGGAACTTAAAACTTACTACCCTCTCCTCTACTGTTCCATCGATGTGGATAGGAGGGTGTTCCCTCTGCTGTTTCCTGAAGTCCACAATC
Source organism: Oncorhynchus nerka (assembly GCF_034236695.1). NCBI lineage: Eukaryota > Metazoa > Chordata > Actinopteri > Salmoniformes > Salmonidae > Oncorhynchus > Oncorhynchus nerka. Next base: position 98,829,076 of record NC_088419.1, on the reverse strand, counting down.
ATCTCCTTAGTTTTGTTGACGTTGAGTGTGAGGTTATTTTCCTGACACCACACTCCGAGGGCCCTCACCTCCTCCCTGTAGGCCGTCTCGTCGTTGTTGGTAATCAAGCCTACCACTGTTGTGTCGTCCGCAAACTTGATGATTGAGTTGGAGGCGTGTGTGGCCACGCAGTCGTGGGTGAACAGGGAGTACAGGAGAGGGCTCAGAACGCACCCTTGTGGGGTCCCATTGTTGAGGATCAGCGGGGTGGAGATGTTGTTGCCTACCCTCACCACCTGGGGGCGGCCCGTCAGGAAGTCCAGTACCCAGTTGCACAGGGTGGGGTCAAGACCCAGGGTCTCGAGCTTGATGACGAGCTTGGAGGGTACTATGGTGTTGAATGCCGAGTTGTAGTCGATGAACAGCATTCTCACATAGGTATTCCTCTTGTCCAGATGGGTTAGGGCAGTATGCAGTGTGGTTGAGATTGCATCGTCTATGGACCTATTTGGGCGGTAAGCAAATTGGAGTGGGTCTAGGGTGTCAGGTAGGGTGGAGGTGATATGGTCCTTGACTAGTCTCTCAAAGCACTTCATGATGACGGAAGTGAGTGCTACGGGGCGGTCGTTTAGCTCAGTTACCTTAGCTTTCTTGGGAACAGGAACAATAGTGGCCCTCTTGAAGCATGTGGGAACAGCAGACTGGTATAGGGATTGATTGAATATGTCCGTAAACACACCGGCCAGCTGGTCTACGCATGCTCTGAGGGCGCGGCTGGGGATGCCGTCTGGGCCTGCAGCCTTGCGAGGGTTAACACGTTTAAATGTCTTACTCACCTCGGCTGCAGTGAAAGAGAGTCCGCATGTTTTCGTTGCAGGCCGTGTCAGTGGCACTGTATTGTCCTCAAAGCGGGCAAAAAAGTTATTTAGTCTGCCTGGGAGCAAGACATCCTGGTCCGTGAATGGGCTGGTTTTCTTCTTGTAGTCCATGATTGACTGTAGACCCTGCCACATACCTCTTGTGTCTGAGCCGTTGAATTGAGATTCTACTTTGTCTCTATACTGACGCTTAGCTTGTTTGATAGCCTTGCGGAGGGAACAGCTGTACTGTTTGTATTCGGTCATGTTTCCATTCACCTTGCCCTGATTAAAAGCAGTGGTTCGCGCTTTCAGTTTCACGCGAATGCTGCCATCAATCCACGGTTTCTGGTTTGGGAATGTTTTAATCGTTGCTATGGGAACGACATCTTCAACGCACGTTCTAATGAACTCGCACACCGAATCAGCGTATTCGTCAATGTTGTCGTCTGACGCAATACGGAACATATCCCAGTCCACGTGATGGAAGCAGTCTTGGAGTGTGGAATCAGATTGGTCGGACCAGCGTTGAACAGACCTCAGCGCGGGAGCTTCTTGTTTTAGTTTCTGTCTGTAGGCAGGGATCAACAAAATGGAGTCGTGGTCAGCTTTTCCGAAAGGAGGGCGGGGCAGGGCCTTATATGCGTCGCGGAAGTTGGAATAGCAATGATCCAAGGTTTTTCCCGCCCTGGTTGCGCAATCGATATGCTGATAAAATTTAGGGAGTCTTGTTTTCAGATTAGCCTTGTTAAAAGCCCCAGCTACAATGAATGCAGCCTCCGGATATATGGATTCCAGTTTGCAAAGAGTCAAATAAAGTTTGTTCAGAGCCATCGATGTGTCTGCTTGGGGGGGAATATATACGTCTGTGATTATAATCGAAGAGAATTTCCTTGGTAGATAATGCGGTCTACATTTGATTGTGAGGAATTCTAAATCAGGACTAGTGGTGGTAGTTACTGTACTAGTTGTGGTATTATAGTGACAGGACTAGTTGTGGTAGTATAGTGACAGGACTAGTAGTGGTAGTATAATAACTGGACTAGTGGCAGTAGTAACAGGACTAGTAGTGGTAGTAACAGGACTAGTGGTGGTAGTATAGTGACAGGACTAGTAGTGGTAGTATAGCAACTGGACTAGTGGTGGTAGTAACAGGACTAGTAGTGGTAGTATAGTGACAGGACTAGTAGTGGTAGTATAGTGACAGGCCTAGTAGGGGTAGTATAGTAACTGGACTAGTGGTGGTAGTATAGTGACAGGACTAGTGGTGGTAGTAACTGAACTAATTGTGGTGGTGACAGGACTAGTAGTGGTAGTATAGTAACTGGACTAGTGGTGGTAGTAACTGTACTAGTTGTGGTATTATAGTGACAGGACTAGTTGTGGTAGTATAGTGACAGGACTAGTAGTGGTAGTAACTGAACTAATTGTGGTGGTGACAGGACTAGTAGTGGTAGTATAGTGACAGGACTAGTGTTGGTAGTTACTGTACTAGTTGTGGTATTATAGTGACAGGACTAGTTGTGGTAGTATAGTGACAGGACTAGTAGTGGTAGTATAATAACTGGACTAGTGGCAGTAGTAACAGGAATAGTAGTGGTAGTAACAGGACTAGTGGTGGTAGTATAGTGACAGGACTAGTCGTGGTAGTATAGTGACAGGACTAGTCGTGGTAGTAACTGGACTAGTTGTGGTGGTGACAGGACTAGTTGTGGTAGTATAGTGACAGGACTAGTAGTGGTAGTATAGTAACTGGACTAGTGGTGGTAGTAACAGGACTAGTAGTGGTAGTATAGTGACAGGACTAGTGATGGTAGTAACTGTATTATAGTGACAGGACTAGTAGTGGTAGTATAGTAACTGGACTAGTGGTGGTAGTATAGTGACATGAATAGTGGTGGTAGTAACAGGACTAGTAGTGGTAGTAACTGAACTAATTGTGGTTGTAAGTCGCTCTGGATAAGAGCGTCTGCTAAATGACTTAAATGTAATGTAAATGTGGTGACAGGACTAGTAGTGGTAGTATAGTAACTGGACTAGTGGTGGTAGTATAGTGACATGAATAGTGGTGGTAGTAACAGGACTAGTAGTGGTAGTAACAGGACTAATTGTGGTGGTGACAGGACTAGTAGTGGTAGTATAGTGACAGGACTAGTAGTGGTAGTATAGTAACTGGACTAGTGGTGGTAGTTACTGTACTAGTTGTGGTATTATAGTGACAGGACTAGTAGTGGTAGTGTAGTAACCGGACTAGTAGTGGTAGTAACAGGACTAGTGGTGGTAGTATAGTGACAGGACTAGTAGTGGTAGTAACTGGACTAGTTGTGGTGGTGACAGGACTAGTTGTGGTAGTATAGTGACAGGACTAGTGGTGGTAGTATAGTAACTGGACTAGTGGTCGTAGTAACAGGACTAGTAGTGGTAGTAACTGAACTAATTGTGGTGGTGACAGGACTAGTAGTGGTAGTATAGTGACAGGACTAGTAGTGGTAGTATAGTGACAGGACTAGTTGTGGTAGTATAGTGACAGGACTAGTAGTGGTAGTATAGTAACTGGACTAGTGGTGGTAGTATAGTGAAATGACTAGTAGTGGTAGTATAGTAACAGGACTAGTGGTGGTAGTATAGTAACTGGACTAGTAGTGGTAATAACATGACTAGTAGTGGTAGTATAGTGACAGGACTAGTTGTGGTAGTATAGTGACAGGACTAGTAGTGGTAGTATAGTAACAGGACTAGTGGTGGTAGTATAGTAACTGGAGTAGTAGTGGTAGTAACAGGACTAGTAGTGGTAGTATAGTGACGGGACTAGTAGTGGTAGTAACAGGACTAGTAGTGGTAGTAACAGGACTAGTAGTGGTAGTATAGTGACAGGACTAGTAGTGGTAGTAACAGGACTAGTAGTGGTAGTATAGTAACTGGACTAGTAGTGGTAGTAACTGGACTAGTGGTGGTAGTATAGTGACAGTACTAGTAGTGGTAGTAACAGGACTAGTGGTGGTAGTATAGTAACTGGACTAGTAGTGGTAGTAACTGGACTAGTTGTGGTGGTGACAGGACTAGTAGTGGTAGTAACTGGACTAGTAGTGGTCATATAGTAACTGGACTAGTTGTGGTGGTGACAGGACTAGTAGTGGTAGTATAGTAACTGGACTAGTGGCGGTAGTGACAGGACTAGTAGTGGTAGTAACTGGACTAGTTGTGGTGGTGACAGGACTAGTAGTGGTAGTATAGTAACTGGACTAGTGGCGGTAGTGACAGGACTAGTTGTGGTAGTATAGTAACAGGACTAGTAGTGGTAGTAACAGGACTAGTAGTGGTAGTAACTGGACTAGTGGTGGTAGTATAGTGACAGGACTAGTAGTGGTAGTATAGTGACAGGACTAGTAGTGGTAGTAACAGATCTAGTAGTGGTAGTAACTGGACTAGTGGTGGTAGTATAGTGACAGGACTAGTAGTGGTAGTATAGTGACAGGACTAGTAGTGGTAGTAACTCAACTAATTGTGGTGGTGACAGGACAAGTAGTGGTAGTATAGTGTCAGGACTAGTAGTGGTAGTATATAGTGACAGGACTAGTGGTGGTAGTTACTGTACTAGTTGTGGTATTATAGTGACAGGACTAGTAGTGGTAGTGTAGTAACCGGACTAGTAGTGGTAGTAACAGGACTAGTGGTGGTAGTATAGTGACAGGACTAGTAGTGGTAGTAACTGGACTAGTTGTGGTGGTGACAGGACTAGTTGTGGTAGTATAGTGACAGGACTAGTGGTGGTAGTATAGTGAAAGGACTAGTAGTGGTAGTATAGTAACAGGACTAGTGGTGGTAGTATAGTAACTGGACTAGTGGTCGTAGTAACAGGACTAGTAGTGGTAGTAACTGAACTAATTGTGGTGGTGACAGGACTAGTAGTGGTAGTATAGTGACAGGACTAGTGGTGGTAGTATAGTGAAAGGACTAGTAGTGGTAGTATAGTAACAGGACTAGTGGTGGTAGTATAGTAACTGGACTAGTAGTGGTAATAACAGGACTAGTAGTGGTAGTATAGTGACAGGACTAGTTGTGGTAGTATAGTGACAGGACTAGTAGTGGTAGTATAGTAACAGGACTAGTGGTGGTAGTATAGTAACTGGAGTAGTAGTGGTAGTAACAGGACTAGTAGTGGTAGTATAGTGACAGGACTAGTAGTGGTATTAACAGGACTAGTAGTGGTAGTAACAGGACTAGTAGTGGTAGTATAGTGACAGGACTAGTAGTGGTAGTAACAGGACTAGTAGTGGTAGTATAGTAACTGGACTAGTAGTGGTAGTAACTGGACTAGTGGTGGTAGTATAGTAACTGGACTAGTTGTGTTGGTGACAGGACTAGTAGTGGTAGTAACTGGACTAGTAGTGGTCATATAGTAACTGGACTAGTTGTGGTGGTGACAGGACTAGTAGTGGTAGTATAGTAACTGGACTAGTGGCGGTAGTGACAGGACTAGTTGTGGTAGTATAGTAACAGGACTAGTAGTGGTAGTAACAGGACTAGTAGTGGTAGTAACTGGACTAGTGGTGGTAGTATAGTGACAGGACTAGTAGTGGTAGTATAGTGACAGGACTAGTAGTGGTAGTAACAGATCTAGTAGTGGTAGTAACTGGACTAGTGGTGGTAGTATAGTGACAGGACTAGTAGTGGTAGTATAGTGACAGGACTAGTAGTGGTAGTAACTCACCTAGTGGTGGTAGTAACAGGACTAGTTGTGGTGGTGTAGTAACAGGACTAGTAGTGATAGTAACAGGACTAGTTGTGGTAGTATAGTGACAGGACTAGTAGTGGTAGTATAGTACCTGGACTAGTGGTGGTAGTAACAGGACTAGTAGTGGTAGTAACTGGACTAGTTGTGGTGGTGAGAGGACTAGTAGTGGTAGTATAGTGAAAGGACTAGTAGTGGTAGTAACTGAACTAGTTGTGGTGGTGTAGTAACAGGACTAGTAGTGGTAGTATAGTGACAGGACTAGTAGTGGTAGTAACTGAACTAGTGGTGGTAGTAACAGGACTAGTAGTGGTAGTAACTGAACTAGTTGTGGTGGTGACAGGACTAGTAGTGGTAGTAACTGAACTAGTTGTGGTGGTGACAGGACTAGTAGTGGTAGTAACTGAACTAGTAGTGGTAGTAACTGAACTAGTGGTGGTAGTAACTGGACTAGTAGTGGTAGTAACTAGACTAGTAGTGGTAGTATAGTTACAGGACTAGTGGTGGTAGTATAGTGACAGGACTAGTAGTGGTAGTAACTGGACTAGTTGTGGTGGTGACAGGACTAGTAGTGGTAGTAACTGAACTAGTAGTGGTAGTATAGTTACAGGACTAGTAGTGGTAGTAACTGAACTAGTAGTGGTAGTATAGTGACAGGACTAATGGTGGTAGTAACAGGACTAGTGGTGGTAGTATAGTGACAGGACTAGTAGTGGTAGTAACAGGACTAGTGGTAGTATAGTTACAGGACTAGTAGTGGTAGTAACAGGACTAGTGGTGGTAGCATAGTGACAGGACAAGTAGTGGTAGTAACAGGACTAGTGGTAGTATAGTGACAGGACTAATGGTGGTAGTAACAGGACTAGTGGTGGTAGTATAGTGACAGTACTAGTAGTGGTAGTAACAGGACTAGTGGTGGTAGTATAGTAACTGGACTAGTAGTGGTAGTAACTGGACTAGTTGTGGTGGTGACAGGACTAGTAGTGGTAGTAACTGGACTAGTAGTGGTCATATAGTAACTGGACTAGTTGTGGTGGTGACAGGACTAGTAGTGGTAGTATAGTAACTGGACTAGTGGCGGTAGTGACAGGACTAGTAGTGGTAGTAACTGGACTAGTTGTGGTGGTGACAGGACTAGTAGTGGTAGTATAGTAACTGGACTAGTGGCGGTAGTGACAGGACTAGTTGTGGTAGTATAGTAACTGGACTAGTAGTGGTAATAACAGGACTAGTAGTGGTAGTATAGTGACAGGACTAGTAGTGGTAGTAACAGGACTAGTGGTAGTATAGTTACAGGACTAGTGGTAGTATAGTGACTAGTAGTGGTAGTATATTGACAGGACTAGTAGTGGTAGTATAGTGACAGGACTAGTAGTGGTAGTATAGCGACAGGACTAGTAGTGGTAGTATAGTGACAGGACTAGTAGTGGTAGTATAGTGACAGGACTAGTAGTGGTAGTATAGTAACAGGACTAGTGGTAGTATAGTGACAGGACTAGTAGTGGTAGTATATTGACAGGACTAGTAGTGGTAGTATAGTGAGAGGACTAGTAGTGGTAGTATAGTAACAGAACTAGTAGTGGTAGTATAGTAACAGGACTAGTGGTGGTAGTATAGTAAGATGACTAGTAGTGGTAGTATAGTAACAGGACTAGTGGTGGTAGTATAGTAACAGGACTAGTAGTGGTAGTATAGTAACAGGACTAGTAGTGGTAGTATAGTAACAGGACCAGTGGTGGTAGTATAGTTACAGGACTAGTAGTGGTAGTATAGTGACAGGACTAGTAGTGGTAGTATAGTGACAGGACTAGTAGTGGTAGTATAGTAACAGGACTAGTAGTTGTAGTATAGTTACAGGACTAGTAGTGGTTGTAACAGGACTAGTAGTGGTAGTATAGTGACATGACTAGTAGTGGTAGTATAGTAACAGGACTAGTAATGGTAGTAACAGGACTAGTAGTGGTAGTATAGTAACAGGACTAGTAGTGGTAGTATAGTAACAGGACTAGTAGTGGTAGTAACAGGACTAGTAGTGGTAGTATAGTGGCAGGACTAGTAGTGGTAGTAACAGGACTAGTAGTGGTAGTATAGTGACAGGACGAATAGTGGTAGTAACAGGACTAGTAGTGGTCGTAACAGGACTAGTAGTGGTAGTATAGTGACAGGACTAGTAGTGGTAGTATAGTGAAAGGACTAGTAGTGGTAGTAACTGAACTAGTTGTGGTGGTGTAGTAACAGGACTAGTAGTGGTAGTATAGTGACAGGACTAGTAGTGGTAGTAACTGAACTAGTGGTGGTAGTAACAGGACTAGTAGTGGTAGTAACTGAACTAGTTGTGGTGGTGACAGGACTAGTAGTGGTAGTAACTGAACTAGTTGTGGTGGTGACAGGACTAGTAGTGGTAGTAACAGGACTAGTGGTAGTATAGTGACAGGACTAATGGTGGTAGTAACAGGACTAGTGGTGGTAGTATAGTGACAGTACTAGTAGTGGTAGTAACAGGACTAGTGGTGGTAGTATAGTAACTGGACTAGTAGTGGTAGTAACTGGACTAGTTGTGGTGGTGACAGGACTAGTAGTGGTAGTAACTGGACTAGTAGTGGTCATATAGTAACTGGACTAGTTGTGGTGGTGACAGGACTAGTAGTGGTAGTATAGTAACTGGACTAGTGGCGGTAGTGACAGGACTAGTAGTGGTAGTAACTGGACTAGTTGTGGTGGTGACAGGACTAGTAGTGGTTGTATAGTAACTGGACTAGTGGCGGTAGTGACAGGACTAGTTGTGGTAGTATAGTAACTGGACTAGTAGTGGTAATAACAGGACTAGTAGTGGTAGTATAGTGACAGGACTAGTAGTGGTAGTAACAGGACTAGTGGTAGTATAGTTACAGGACTAGTGGTAGTATAGTGACTAGTAGTGGTAGTATATTGACAGGACTAGTAGTGGTAGTATAGTGACAGGACTAGTAGTGGTAGTATAGCGACAGGACTAGTAGTGGTAGTATAGTGACAGGACTAGTAGTGGTAGTATAGTGACAGGACTAGTAGTGGTAGTATAGTAACAGGACTAGTGGTAGTATAGTGACAGGACTAGTAGTGGTAGTATATTGACAGGACTAGTAGTGGTAGTATAGTGAGAGGACTAGTAGTGGTAGTATAGTAACAGAACTAGTAGTGGTAGTATAGTAACAGGACTAGTGGTGGTAGTATAGTAAGATGACTAGTAGTGGTAGTATAGTAACAGGACTAGTGGTGGTAGTATAGTAACAGGACTAGTAGTGGTAGTATAGTAACAGGACTAGTAGTGGTAGTATAGTAACAGGACTAGTGGTGGTAGTATAGTTACAGGACTAGTAGTGGTAGTATAGTGACAGGACTAGTAGTGGTAGTATAGTGACAGGACTAGTAGTGGTAGTATAGTAACAGGACTAGTAGTTGTAGTATAGTTACAGGACTAGTAGTGGTTGTAACAGGACTAGTAGTGGTAGTATAGTGACATGACTAGTAGTGGTAGTATAGTAACAGGACTAGTAATGGTAGTAACAGGACTAGTAGTGGTAGTATAGTAACAGGACTAGTAGTGGTAGTATAGTAACAGGACTAGTAGTGGTAGTAACAGGACTAGTAGTGGTAGTATAGTGGCAGGACTAGTAGTGGTAGTAACAGGACTAGTAGTGGTAGTATAGTGACAGGACGAATAGTGGTAGTAACAGGACTAGTAGTGGTCGTAACAGGACTAGTAGTGGTAGTATAGTGACAGGACTAGTAGTGGTAGTATAGTGAAAGGACTAGTAGTGGTAGTAACTGAACTAGTTGTGGTGGTGTAGTAACAGGACTAGTAGTGGTAGTATAGTGACAGGACTAGTAGTGGTAGTAACTGAACTAGTGGTGGTAGTAACAGGACTAGTAGTGGTAGTAACTGAACTAGTTGTGGTGGTGACAGGACTAGTAGTGGTAGTAACTGAACTAGTTGTGGTGGTGACAGGACTAGTAGTGGTAGTAACAGGACTAGTGGTAGTATAGTGACAGGACTAATGGTGGTAGTAACAGGACTAGTGGTGGTAGTATAGTGACAGTACTAGTAGTGGTAGTAACAGGACTAGTGGTGGTAGTATAGTAACTGGACTAGTAGTGGTAGTAACTGGACTAGTTGTGGTGGTGACAGGACTAGTAGTGGTAGTAACTGGACTAGTAGTGGTCATATAGTAACTGGACTAGTTGTGGTGGTGACAGGACTAGTAGTGGTAGTATAGTAACTGGACTAGTGGCGGTAGTGACAGGACTAGTAGTGGTAGTAACTGGACTAGTTGTGGTGGTGACAGGACTAGTAGTGGTTGTATAGTAACTGGACTAGTGGCGGTAGTGACAGGACTAGTTGTGGTAGTATAGTAACTGGACTAGTAGTGGTAATAACAGGACTAGTAGTGGTAGTATAGTGACAGGACTAGTAGTGGTAGTAACAGGACTAGTGGTAGTATAGTTACAGGACTAGTGGTAGTATAGTGACTAGTAGTGGTAGTATATTGACAGGACTAGTAGTGGTAGTATAGTGACAGGACTAGTAGTGGTAGTATAGCGACAGGACTAGTAGTGGTAGTATAGTGACAGGACTAGTAGTGGTAGTATAGTGACAGGACTAGTAGTGGTAGTATAGTAACAGGACTAGTGGTAGTATAGTGACAGGACTAGTAGTGGTAGTATATTGACAGGACTAGTAGTGGTAGTATAGTGAGAGGACTAGTAGTGGTAGTATAGTAACAGAACTAGTAGTGGTAGTATAGTAACAGGACTAGTGGTGGTAGTATAGTAAGATGACTAGTAGTGGTAGTATAGTAACAGGACTAGTGGTGGTAGTATAGTAACAGGACTAGTAGTGGTAGTATAGTAACAGGACTAGTAGTGGTAGTATAGTAACAGGACTAGTGGTGGTAGTATAGTTACAGGACTAGTAGTGGTAGTATAGTGACAGGACTAGTAGTGGTAGTATAGTGACAGGACTAGTAGTGGTAGTATAGTAACAGGACTAGTAGTTGTAGTATAGTTACAGGACTAGTAGTGGTTGTAACAGGACTAGTAGTGGTAGTATAGTGACATGACTAGTAGTGGTAGTATAGTAACAGGACTAGTAATGGTAGTAACAGGACTAGTAGTGGTAGTATAGTAACAGGACTAGTAGTGGTAGTATAGTAACAGGACTAGTAGTGGTAGTAACAGGACTAGTAGTGGTAGTATAGTGGCAGGACTAGTAGTGGTAGTAACAGGACTAGTAGTGGTAGTATAGTGACAGGACGAATAGTGGTAGTAACAGGACTAGTAGTGGTCGTAACAGGACTAGTAGTGGTAGTATAGTGACAGGACTAGTAGTGGTAGTATAGTGAAATGACTAGTAGTGGTAGTAACTGAACTAGTTGTGGTGGTGTAGTAACAGGACTAGTAGTGGTAGTATAGTGACAGGACTAGTAGTGGTAGTAACTGAACTAGTGGTGGTAGTAACAGGACTAGTAGTGGTAGTAACTGAACTAGTTGTGGTGGTGACAGGACTAGTAGTGGTAGTAACTGAACTAGTTGTGGTGGTGACAGGACTAGTAGTGGTAGTAACAGGACTAGTGGTAGTATAGTGACAGGACTAATGGTGGTAGTAACAGGACTAGTGGTGGTAGTATAGTGACAGTACTAGTAGTGGTAGTAACAGGACTAGTGGTGGTAGTATAGTAACTGGACTAGTAGTGGTAGTAACTGGACTAGTTGTGGTGGTGACAGGACTAGTAGTGGTAGTAACTGGACTAGTAGTGGTCATATAGTAACTGGACTAGTTGTGGTGGTGACAGGACTAGTAGTGGTAGTATAGTAACTGGACTAGTGGCGGTAGTGACAGGACTAGTAGTGGTAGTAACTGGACTAGTTGTGGTGGTGACAGGACTAGTAGTGGTAGTATAGTAACTGGACTAGTGGCGGTAGTGACAGGACTAGTTGTGGTAGTATAGTAACTGGACTAGTAGTGGTAATAACAGGACTAGTAGTGGTAGTATAGTGACAGGACTAGTAGTGGTAGTAACAGGACTAGTGGTAGTATAGTTACAGGACTAGTAGTGGTAGTAACAGGACTAGTGGTAGTATAGTGACTAGTAGTGGTAGTATATTGACAGGACTAGTAGTGGTAGTATAGTGACAGGACTAGTAGTGGTAGTATAGCGACAGGACTAGTAGTGGTAGTATAGTGACAGGACTAGTAGTGGTAGTATAGTGACAGGACTAGTAGTGGTAGTATAGTAACAGGACTAGTGGTAGTATAGTGACAGGACTAGTAGTGGTAGTATATTGACAGGACTAGTAGTGGTAGTATAGTGAGAGGACTAGTAGTGGTAGTATAGTAACAGAACTAGTAGTGGTAGTATAGTAACAGGACTAGTGGTGGTAGTATAGTAACATGACTAGTAGTGAGTATAGTAACAGGACTAGTGGTAGTATAGTAACAGGACTAGTAGTGGTAGTATAGTGACAGGACTAGTAGTGGTAGTATAGTGACAGGACTAGTAGTGGTAGTATAGTGACAGGACTAGTAGTGGTAGTAACAGGACTAGTGGTAGTATAGTTACAGGACTAGTAGTGGTAGTAACAGGACTAGTGGTAGTATAGTGACTAGTAGTGGTAGTATATTGACAGGACTAGTAGTGGTAGTATAGTGACAGGACTAGTAGTGGTAGTATATTGACAGGACTAGTAGTGGTAGTATAGTGAGAGGACTAGTAGTGGTAGTATAGTAACAGAACTAGTAGTGGTAGTATAGTAACAGGACTAGTGGTGGTAGTATAGTAAGATGACTAGTAGTGGTAGTATAGTAACAGGACTAGTGGTGGTAGTATAGTAACAGGACTAGTAGTGGTAGTATAGTTACAGGACTAGTAGTGGTAGTATAGTGACAGGACTAGTAGTGGTAGTATAGTGACAGGACTAGTAGTGGTAGTATAGTAACAGGACTAGTAGTTGTAGTATAGTTACAGGACTAGTAGTGGTTGTAACAGGACTAGTAGTGGTAGTATAGTGACATGACTAGTAGTGGTAGTATAGTAACAGGACTAGTAATGGTAGTAACAGGACTAGTAGTGGTAGTATAGTAACAGGACTAGTAGTGGTAGTAACAGGACTAGTAGTGGTAGTATAGTGGCAGGACTAGTAGTGGTAGTAACAGGACTAGTAGTGGTAGTATAGTGACAGGACGAATAGTGGTAGTAACAGGACTAGTAGTGGTGGTAAAAGGACTAGTAGTGGTAGTATAGTGACAGGACTAGTAGTGGTAGTATAGTGAAAGGACTAGTAGTGGTAGTAACTGAACTAGTTGTGGTGGTGTAGTAACAGGACTAGTAGTGGTAGTATAGTGACAGGACTAGTAGTGGTAGTAACTGAACTAGTGGTGGTAGTAACAGGACTAGTAGTGGTAGTAACTGAACTAGTTGTGGTGGTGACAGGACTAGTAGTGGTAGTAACTGAACTAGTTGTGGTGGTGACAGGACTAGTAGTGGTAGTAACAGGACTAGTGGTAGTATAGTGACAGGACTAATGGTGGTAGTAACAGGACTAGTGGTGGTAGTATAGTGACAGTACTAGTAGTGGTAGTAACAGGACTAGTGGTGGTAGTATAGTAACTGGACTAGTAGTGGTAGTAACTGGACTAGTTGTGGTGGTGACAGGACTAGTAGTGGTAGTAACTGGACTAGTAGTGGTCATATAGTAACTGGACTAGTTGTGGTGGTGACAGGACTAGTAGTGGTAGTATAGTAACTGGACTAGTGGCGGTAGTGACAGGACTAGTAGTGGTAGTAACTGGACTAGTTGTGGTGGTGACAGGACTAGTAGTGGTAGTATAGTAACTGGACTAGTGGCGGTAGTGACAGGACTAGTTGTGGTAGTATAGTAACTGGACTAGTAGTGGTAATAACAGGACTAGTAGTGGTAGTATAGTGACAGGACTAGTAGTGGTAGTAACAGGACTAGTGGTAGTATAGTTACAGGACTAGTAGTGGTAGTAACAGGACTAGTGGTAGTATAGTGACTAGTAGTGGTAGTATATTGACAGGACTAGTAGTGGTAGTATAGTGACAGGACTAGTAGTGGTAGTATAGCGACAGGACTAGTAGTGGTAGTATAGTGACAGGACTAGTAGTGGTAGTATAGTGACAGGACTAGTAGTGGTAGTATAGTAACAGGACTAGTGGTAGTATAGTGACAGGACTAGCAGTGGTAGTATATTGACAGGACTAGTAGTGGTAGTATAGTGAGAGGACTAGTAGTGGTAGTATAGTAACAGAACTAGTAGTGGTAGTATAGTAACAGGACTAGTAGTGGTAGTATAGTAACAGGACTAGTAGTGGTAGTATAGTAACAGGACTAGTGGTGGTAGTATAGTTACAGGACTAGTAGTTGTAGTATAGTTACAGGACTAGTAGTGGTTGTAACAGGACTAGTAGTGGTAGTATAGTGACATGACTAGTAGTGGTAGTATAGTAACAGGACTAGTAATGGTAGTAACAGGACTAGTAGTGGTAGTATAGTGGCAGGACTAGTAGTGGTAGTAACAGGACTAGTAGTGGTAGTATAGTGACAGGACGAATAGTGGTAGTAACAGGACTAGTAGTGGTGGTAACAGGACTAGTAGTGGTAGTATAGTGACAGGACTAGTAGTGGTAGTATAGTGACAGGACTAGTGGTGGTAGTATAGTGACAGGACTAGTAGTGGTGGTAACAGGACTAGTAGTGGTAGTATAGTGACAGGACTAGTGGTGGTAATATAGTGACAGGACTAGTAGTGGTGGTAACAGGACTAGTAGTGGTAGTATAGTGACAGGACTAGTGGTGGTAGTAACATGACTAGTAGTGGTAGTAACAGGACTAGTAGTGGTAGTATAGTAACAGGACTAGTAGTGGTAGTAACAGGACTAGTAGTGGTATTATAGTGACAGGACTAGTAGTGGTAGTAACAGGACTAGTGGTGGTAGTAACATGACTAGTAGTGGTAGTAACAGGACTAGTAGTGGTAGTAACATGACTAGTAGTGGTAGTAACAGGACTAGTAGTGGTGGTAACAGGACTAGTAGTGGTAGTAACAGGACTAGTGGTGGTAGTAACATGACTAGTGGTGGTAGTAACAGGACTAGTAGTGGTAGTAACAGGACTAGTAGTGGTAGTAACAGGACTAGTAGTCGTAGTGACAGGACTAGTAGTGGTAGTAACAGGACTAGTAGTGGTAGTAACAGGACTAGTAGTGGTAGTAACAGGACTAGTGGTGGTAGTAACAGGACTAGTAGTGGTGGTAACATGACTAGTAGTGGTAGTAACAGGACTAGTAGTGGTAGTAACATGACTAGTAGTGGTAGTAACAGGACTAGTAGTGGTAGTAACAGGACTAGTAGTGGTAGTATAGTGACAGGACTAGTAGTGGTAGTATAGTAACAGGACTAGTAATGGTAGTAACAGGACTAGTAGTGGTAGTATAGTAACAGGACTAGTAGTGGTAGTATAGTAACAGGACTAGTAGTGGTAGTAACAGGACTAGTAGTGGTAGTATAGTGGCAGGACTAGTAGTGGTAGTAACAGGACTAGTAGTGGTAGTATAGTGACAGGACGAATAGTGGTAGTAACAGGACTAGTGGTGGTAGTAACATGACTAGTAGTGGTAGTAACAGGACTAGTAGTGGTAGTAACATGACTAGTAGTGGTAGTAACAGGACTAGTAGTGGTGGTAACAGGACTAGTAGTGGTAGTAACAGGACTAGTGGTGGTAGTAACATGACTAGTGGTGGTAGTAACAGGACTAGTAGTGGTAGTAACAGGACTAGTAGTGGTAGTAACAGGACTAGTAGTCGTAGTGACAGGACTAGTAGTGGTAGTAACAGGACTAGTAGTGGTAGTAACAGGACTAGTAGTGGTAGTAACAGGACTAGTGGTGGTAGTAACAGGACTAGTAGTGGTGGTAACATGACTAGTAGTGGTAGTAACAGGACTAGTAGTGGTAGTAACATGACTAGTAGTGGTAGTAACAGGACTAGTAGTGGTAGTAACAGGACTAGTAGTGGTAGTATAGTGACAGGACTAGTAGTGGTAGTATAGTGACAGGACTAGTATAGTATAGTGACAGGACTAGTGGTGGTAGTATAGTAACAGGACTAGTAGTGATAGTATAGTAACAGGACTAGTAGTGGTAGTATAGTGACAGGACTAGTAGTGGTAGTATAGTAACAGGACTAGTAGTGGTAGTATAGCGACAGGACTAGTAGTGGTAGTATAGTAACAGGACTAGTAGTGGTAGTATAGCGACAGGACTAGTAGTGGTGGTAGTAACAGGACTAGTAGTGGTAGTATAGTGACAGGACTAGTAGTGGTAGTATAGTGGCAGGACTAGTAGTGGTGGTAGTGACAGGACTAGTAGTGGTTGTAACAGGACTAGTGGTGGTAGTATAGTAACAGGACTAGTGGTGGTAGTATAGTAACAGGACTAGTGGTGGTAGTATACTAACAGGACTAGTGGTGGTAGTATAGTAACAGGACTAGTAGTGGTAGTAACAGGACTAGTAGTGGTAGTAACATGACTAGTAGTGGTAGTAACAGGACTAGTAGTGGTAGTATAGTAACAGGACTAGTGGTGGTAGTATAGTAACAGGACTATTAGTGGTAGTAACAGGACTAGTAGTGGTAGTATAGTAACAGGACTAGTAGTGGTAGTAACAGGACTAGTGGTGGTAGTAACTGAACTAGTAGTGGTAGTAACTGAACTAGTGGTGGTAGTATAGTGACAGGACTAGTAGTGGTAGTAACAGGACTAGTGGTGGTAGTATAGTAACAGGACTAGTCGTGATAGTATAGTAACAGGACTAGTAGTGGTAGTATAGTGACAGGACTAGTAGTGGTAGTATAGTAACAGGACTAGTAGTGGTAGTATAGCGACAGGACTAGTAGTGGTAGTATAGTAACATGACTAGTAGTGGTAGTATAGCGACAGGACTAGTAGTGGTGGTAGTAACAGGACTAGTAGTGGTAGTATAGTGACAGGACTAGTAGTGGTAGTATAGTGACAGGACTAGTAGTGGTGGTAGTGACAGGACTAGTAGTGGTTGTAACAGGACTAGTGGTGGTAGTATAGTAACAGGACTAGTGGTGGTAGTATAGTAACAGGACTAGTAGTGGTAGTAACAGGACTAGTAGTGGTAGTAACAGGACTAGTAGTGGTAGTATAGTAACAGGACTAGTGGTGGTAGTATAGTAACAGGACTAGTAGTGGTAGTAACAGGACTAGTAGTGGTAGTATAGTAACAGGACTAGTAGTGGTAGTAACATGACTAGTAGTGGTAGTAACAGGACTAGTAGTGGTAGTATAGTAACAGGACTAGTGGTGGTAGTATAGTAACAGGACTATTAGTGGTAGTATAGTAACAGGACTAGTAGTGGTAGTAACAGGACTAGTGGTGGTAGTAACTGAACTAGTAGTGGTAGTAACTGAACTAGTGGTGGTAGTATAGTGACAGGACTAGTAGTGGTAGTAACAGGACTAGTGGTGGTAGTAACTGAACTAGTAGTGGTAGTATAGTGACAGGACTAGTAGTGGTAGTAACAGGACTAGTAGTGGTTGTAACAGGACTAGTGGTGGTAGTATAGTAACAGGACTAGTGGTGGTAGTATAGTAACAGGACTAGTAGTGGTAGTAACTGAACTAGTAGTGGTAGTAACTGAACTAGTAGTGGTAGTAACTGAACTAGTGGTGGTAGTATAGTGACAGGACTAGTAGTGGTAGTAACTGAACTAGTAGTGTTAGTAACTGAACTAGTGGTGGTAGTAACTGGACTAGTAGTGGTAGTATAGTGACAGGACTAGTGGTGGTAGTATAGGACTAGTAGTGGTAGTAACAGGACTAGTGGTGGTAGTGACTACTAGTAGTGGTAGTATAGTGACAGGACTAGTAGTGGTAGTAACAGGACTAGTGGTAGTATAGTGACAGGACTAGTAGTGGTAGTATAGTGACAGGACTAGTAGTGGTAGTAACAGGACTAGTGGTGGTAGTATAGTAACAGGACTAGTAGTGGTAGTATAGTGGCAGGACTAGTAGTGGTAGTAACAGGACTAGTAGTGGTAGTATAGTAACAGGACTAGTGGTGGTAGTGACAGGACTAGTAGTGGTAGTATAGTGACAGGACTAGTAGTGGTAGTAACAGGACTAGTGGTAGTATAGTGACAGGACTAGTAGTGGTAGTATAGTGACAGGACTAGTAGTGGTAGTAACAGGACTAGTGGTGGTAGTATAGTAACAGGACTAGTAGTGGTAGTATAGTGGCAGGACTAGTAGTGGTAGTAACAGGACTAGTAGTGGTAGTATAGTGACAGGACGAATAGTGGTAGTAACAGGACTAGTAGTGGTCGTAACAGGACTAGTAGTGGTAGTATAGTGACAGGACTAGTAGTGGTAGTATAGTGAAAGGACTAGTAGTGGTAGTAACTGAACTAGTTGTGGTGGTGTAGTAACAGGACTAGTAGTGGTAGTATAGTGACAGGACTAGTAGTGGTAGTAACTGAACTAGTGGTGGTAGTAACAGGACTAGTAGTGGTAGTAACTGAACTAGTTGTGGTGGTGACAGGACTAGTAGTGGTAGTAACTGAACTAGTTGTGGTGGTGACAGGACTAGTAGTGGTAGTAACAGGACTAGTGGTAGTATAGTGACAGGACTAATGGTGGTAGTAACAGGACTAGTGGTGGTAGTATAGTGACAGTACTAGTAGTGGTAGTAACAGGACTAGTGGTGGTAGTATAGTAACTGGACTAGTAGTGGTAGTAACTGGACTAGTTGTGGTGGTGACAGGACTAGTAGTGGTAGTAACTGGACTAGTAGTGGTCATATAGTAACTGGACTAGTTGTGGTGGTGACAGGACTAGTAGTGGTAGTATAGTAACTGGACTAGTGGCGGTAGTGACAGGACTAGTAGTGGTAGTAACTGGACTAGTTGTGGTGGTGACAGGACTAGTAGTGGTAGTATAGTAACTGGACTAGTGGCGGTAGTGACAGGACTAGTTGTGGTAGTATAGTAACTGGACTAGTAGTGGTAATAACAGGACTAGTAGTGGTAGTATAGTGACAGGACTAGTAGTGGTAGTAACAGGACTAGTGGTAGTATAGTTACAGGACTAGTAGTGGTAGTAACAGGACTAGTGGTAGTATAGTGACTAGTAGTGGTAGTATATTGACAGGACTAGTAGTGGTAGTATAGTGACAGGACTAGTAGTGGTAGTATAGCGACAGGACTAGTAGTGGTAGTATAGTGACAGGACTAGTAGTGGTAGTATAGTGACAGGACTAGTAGTGGTAGTATATTGACAGGACTAGTAGTGGTAGTATAGTGAGAGGACTAGTAGTGGTAGTATAGTAACAGAACTAGTAGTGGTAGTATAGTAACAGGACTAGTGGTGGTAGTATAGTAACATGACTAGTAGTGGTAGTATAGTAACAGGACTAGTGGTGGTAGTATAGTAACAGGACTAGTAGTGGTAGTATAGTAACAGGACTAGTAGTGGTAGTATAGTAACAGGACTAGTGGTGGTAGTATAGTTACAGGACTAGTAGTGGTAGTATAGTGACAGGACTAGTAGTGGTAGTATAGTGACAGGACTAGTAGTGGTAGTATAGTGACAGGACTAGTAGTGGTAGTAACAGGACTAGTGGTAGTATAGTTACAGGACTAGTAGTGGTAGTAACAGGACTAGTGGTAGTATAGTGACTAGTAGTGGTAGTATATTGACAGGACTAGTAGTGGTAGTATAGTGACAGGACTAGTAGTGGTAGTATATTGACAGGACTAGTAGTGGTAGTATAGTGAGAGGACTAGTAGTGGTAGTATAGTAACAGAACTAGTAGTGGTAGTATAGTAACAGGACTAGTGGTGGTAGTATAGTAAGATGACTAGTAGTGGTAGTATAGTAACAGGACTAGTGGTGGTAGTATAGTAACAGGACTAGTAGTGGTAGTATAGTTACAGGACTAGTAGTGGTAGTATAGTGACAGGACTAGTAGTGGTAGTATAGTGACAGGACTAGTAGTGGTAGTATAGTAACAGGACTAGTAGTTGTAGTATAGTTACAGGACTAGTAGTGGTTGTAACAGGACTAGTAGTGGTAGTATAGTGACATGACTAGTAGTGGTAGTATAGTAACAGGACTAGTAATGGTAGTAACAGGACTAGTAGTGGTAGTATAGTAACAGGACTAGTAGTGGTAGTAACAGGACTAGTAGTGGTAGTATAGTGGCAGGACTAGTAGTGGTAGTAACAGGACTAGTAGTGGTAGTATAGTGACAGGACGAATAGTGGTAGTAACAGGACTAGTAGTGGTGGTAAAAGGACTAGTAGTGGTAGTATAGTGACAGGACTAGTAGTGGTAGTATAGTGAAAGGACTAGTAGTGGTAGTAACTGAACTAGTTGTGGTGGTGTAGTAACAGGACTAGTAGTGGTAGTATAGTGACAGGACTAGTAGTGGTAGTAACTGAACTAGTGGTGGTAGTAACAGGACTAGTAGTGGTAGTAACTGAACTAGTTGTGGTGGTGACAGGACTAGTAGTGGTAGTAACTGAACTAGTTGTGGTGGTGACAGGACTAGTAGTGGTAGTAACAGGACTAGTGGTAGTATAGTGACAGGACTAATGGTGGTAGTAACAGGACTAGTGGTGGTAGTATAGTGACAGTACTAGTAGTGGTAGTAACAGGACTAGTGGTGGTAGTATAGTAACTG
Organism: Oncorhynchus nerka; assembly: GCF_034236695.1. Classification (NCBI taxonomy): domain Eukaryota; kingdom Metazoa; phylum Chordata; class Actinopteri; order Salmoniformes; family Salmonidae; genus Oncorhynchus; species Oncorhynchus nerka. The sequence continues at coordinate 98,808,746 of NC_088419.1, read as the reverse complement.
GACTAGTAGTGGTAGTAACTGGACTAGTTGTGGTGGTGACAGGACTAGTAGTGGTAGTAACTGGACTAGTAGTGGTCATATAGTAACTGGACTAGTTGTGGTGGTGACAGGACTAGTAGTGGTAGTATAGTAACTGGACTAGTGGCGGTAGTGACAGGACTAGTAGTGGTAGTAACTGGACTAGTTGTGGTGGTGACAGGACTAGTAGTGGTAGTATAGTAACTGGACTAGTGGCGGTAGTGACAGGACTAGTTGTGGTAGTATAGTAACTGGACTAGTAGTGGTAATAACAGGACTAGTAGTGGTAGTATAGTGACAGGACTAGTAGTGGTAGTAACAGGACTAGTGGTAGTATAGTTACAGGACTAGTAGTGGTAGTAACAGGACTAGTGGTAGTATAGTGACTAGTAGTGGTAGTATATTGACAGGACTAGTAGTGGTAGTATAGTGACAGGACTAGTAGTGGTAGTATAGCGACAGGACTAGTAGTGGTAGTATAGTGACAGGACTAGTAGTGGTAGTATAGTGACAGGACTAGTAGTGGTAGTATAGTAACAGGACTAGTGGTAGTATAGTGACAGGACTAGTAGTGGTAGTATATTGACAGGACTAGTAGTGGTAGTATAGTGAGAGGACTAGTAGTGGTAGTATAGTAACAGAACTAGTAGTGGTAGTATAGTAACAGGACTACTGGTGGTAGTATAGTAACAGGACTAGTAGTGGTAGTATAGTAACAGGACTAGTAGTGGTAGTATAGTAACAGGACTAGTGGTGGTAGTATAGTTACAGGACTAGTAGTGGTAGTATAGTGACAGGACTAGTAGTGGTAGTATAGTGACAGGACTAGTAGTGGTAGTATAGTAACAGGACTAGTAGTTGTAGTATAGTTACAGGACTAGTAGTGGTTGTAACAGGACTAGTAGTGGTAGTATAGTGACATGACTAGTAGTGGTACTATAGTAACAGGACTAGTAATGGTAGTAACAGGACTAGTAGTGGTAGTATAGTAACAGGACTAGTAGTGGTAGTATAGTAACAGGACTAGTAGTGGTAGTAACAGGACTAGTAGTGGTAGTATAGTGGCAGGACTAGTAGTGGTAGTAACAGGACTAGTAGTGGTAGTATAGTGACAGGACGAATAGTGGTAGTAACAGGACTAGTAGTGGTAGTATAGTGACAGGACTAGTAGTGGTAGTATAGTGAAAGGACTAGTAGTGGTAGTAACTGAACTAGTGGTGGTAGTAACAGGACTAGTAGTGGTAGTAACTGAACTAGTTGTGGTGGTGACAGGACTAGTAGTGGTAGTAACTGAACTAGTTGTGGTGGTGACAGGACTAGTAGTGGTAGTAACTGAACTAGTAGTGGTAGTAACTGAACTAGTAGTGGTAGTATAGTGACAGGACTAATGGTGGTAGTAACAGGACTAGTGGTGGTAGTATAGTGACAGGACTAGTAGTGGTAGTAACAGGACTAGTGGTAGTATAGTTACAGGACTAGTAGTGGTAGTAACAGGACTAGTGGTGGTAGCATAGTGACAGGACTAGTAGTGGTAGTAACAGGACTAGTGGTAGTATAGTGACAGGACTAATGGTGGTAGTAACAGGACTAGTGGTGGTAGTATAGTGACAGTACTAGTAGTGGTAGTAACAGGACTAGTGGTGGTAGTATAGTAACTGGACTAGTAGTGGTAGTAACTGAACTAGTTGTGGTGGTGACAGGACTAGTAGTGGTAGTAACTGGACTAGTAGTGGTCATATAGTAACTGGACTAGTTGTGGTGGTGACAGGACTAGTAGTGGTAGTATAGTAACTGGACTAGTGGCGGTAGTGACAGGACTAGTAGTGGTAGTAACTGGACTAGTTGTGGTGGTGACAGGACTAGTAGTGGTAGTATAGTAACTGGACTAGTGGCGGTAGTGACAGGACTAGTTGTGGTAGTATAGTAACTGGACTAGTAGTGGTAATAACAGGACTAGTAGTGGTAGTATAGTGACAGGACTAGTAGTGGTAGTAACAGGACTAGTGGTAGTATAGTTACAGGACTAGTAGTGGTAGTAACAGGACTAGTGGTAGTATAGTGACTAGTAGTGGTAGTATATTGACAGGACTAGTAGTGGTAGTATAGTGACAGGACTAGTAGTGGTAGTATAGCGACAGGACTAGTAGTGGTAGTATAGTGACAGGACTAGTAGTGGTAGTATAGTGACAGGACTAGTAGTGGTAGTATAGTAACAGGACTAGTGGTAGTATAGTGACAGGACTAGTAGTGGTAGTATATTGACAGGACTAGTAGTGGTAGTATAGTGAGAGGACTAGTAGTGGTAGTATAGTAACAGGACTAGTTGTGGTAGTATAGTAACAGGACTAGTGGTGGTAGTATAGTAACATGACTAGTAGTGGTAGTATAGTAACTGGACTAGTGGTGGTAGTATAGTAACAGGACTAGTAGTGGTAGTATAGTAACAGGACTAGTACTGGTAGTATAGTAACAGGACTAGTGGTGGTAGTATAGTTACAGGACTAGTAGTGGTAGTATAGTGGCAGGACTAGTAGTGGTAGTATAGTGACAGGACTAGTAGTTGTAGTATAGTTACAGGACTAGTAGTGGTTGTAACAGGACTAGTAGTGGTAGTATAGTGACATGACTAGTAGTGGTAGTATAGTAACAGGACTAGTAATGGTAGTAACAGGACTAGTAGTGGTAGTATAGTGGCAGGACTAGTAGTGGTAGTAACAGGACTAGTAGTGGTAGTATAGTGACAGGACGAATAGTGGTAGTAACAGGACTAGTAGTGGTAGTATAGTGACATGACTAGTAGTGGTAGTATAGTGACAGGACTAGTGGTGGTAGTATAGTGACAGGACTAGTAGTGGTGGTAACAGGACTAGTAGTGGTAGTATAGTGACAGGACTAGTGGTGGTAATATAGTGACAGGACTAGTAGTGGTGGTAACAGGACTAGTAGTGGTAGTATAGTGACAGGACTAGTGGTGGTAGTAACATGACTAGTAGTGGTAGTAACAGGACTAGTAGTGGTAGTATAGTAACAGGACTAGTAGTGGTAGTAACAGGACTAGTAGTGGTAGTGACAGGATATAGTGACAGGACTAGTAGTGGTAGTAACAGGACTAGTGGTGGTAGTAACATGACTAGTAGTGGTAGTAACAGGACTAGTAGTGGTAGTAACATGACTAGTAGTGGTAGTAACAGGACTAGTAGTGGTGGTAACAGGACTAGTAGTGGTAGTAACAGGACTAGTGGTGGTAGTAACATGACTAGTGGTGGTAGTAACAGGACTAGTAGTGGTAGTAACAGGACTAGTAGTGGTAGTAACAGGACTAGTAGTGGTAGTGACAGGACTAGTAGTGGTAGTAACAGGACTAGTAGTGGTAGTAACAGGACTAGTAGTGGTAGTAACAGGACTAGTGGTGGTAGTAACAGGACTAGTAGTGGTGGTAACATGACTAGTAGTGGTAGTAACATGACTAGTAGTGGTAGTAACAGGACTAGTAGTGGTAGTAACAGGACTAGTAGTGGTAGTAACAGGACTAGTAGTGGTAGTATAGTGACAGGACTAGTAGTGGTAGTATAGTGACAGGACTAGTATAGTATAGTGACAGGACTAGTGGTGGTAGTATAGTAACAGGACTAGTAGTGATAGTATAGTAACAGGACTAGTAGTGGTAGTATAGTGACAGGACTAGTAGTGGTAGTATAGTAACAGGACTAGTAGTGGTAGTATAGCGACAGGACTAGTAGTGGTAGTATAGTAACAGGACTAGTAGTGGTAGTATAGCGACAGGACTAGTAGTGGTGGTAGTAACAGGACTAGTAGTGGTAGTATAGTGACAGGACTAGTAGTGGTAGTATAGTGACAGGACTAGTAGTGGTGGTAGTGACAGGACTAGTAGTGGTTGTAACAGGACTAGTGGTGGTAGTATAGTAACAGGACTAGTGGTGGTAGTATAGTAACAGGACTAGTGGTGGTAGTATACTAACAGGACTAGTGGTGGTAGTATAGTAACAGGACTAGTAGTGGTAGTAACAGGACTAGTAGTGGTAGTAACATGACTAGTAGTGGTAGTAACAGGACTAGTAGTGGTAGTATAGTAACAGGACTAGTGGTGGTAGTATAGTAACAGGACTATTAGTGGTAGTAACAGGACTAGTAGTGGTAGTATAGTAACAGGACTAGTAGTGGTAGTAACAGGACTAGTGGTGGTAGTAACTGAACTAGTAGTGGTAGTAACTGAACTAGTGGTGGTAGTATAGTGACAGGACTAGTAGTGGTAGTAACAGGACTAGTGGTGGTAGTATAGTAACAGGACTAGTCGTGATAGTATAGTAACAGGACTAGTAGTGGTAGTATAGTGACAGGACTAGTAGTGGTAGTATAGTAACAGGACTAGTAGTGGTAGTATAGCGACAGGACTAGTAGTGGTAGTATAGTAACATGACTAGTAGTGGTAGTATAGCGACAGGACTAGTAGTGGTGGTAGTAACAGGACTAGTAGTGGTAGTATAGTGACAGGACTAGTAGTGGTAGTATAGTGACAGGACTAGTAGTGGTGGTAGTGACAGGACTAGTAGTGGTTGTAACAGGACTAGTGGTGGTAGTATAGTAACAGGACTAGTAGTGGTAGTAACAGGACTAGTAGTGGTAGTATAGTAACAGGACTAGTAGTGGTAGTAACATGACTAGTAGTGGTAGTAACAGGACTAGTAGTGGTAGTATAGTAACAGGACTAGTGGTGGTAGTATAGTAACAGGACTATTAGTGGTAGTAACAGGACTAGTAGTGGTAGTAACAGGACTAGTGGTGGTAGTAACTGAACTAGTAGTGGTAGTATAGTGACAGGACTAGTAGTGGTAGTAACAGGACTAGTGGTGGTAGTAACTGAACTAGTAGTGGTAGTATAGTGACAGGACTAGTAGTGGTAGTAACAGGACTAGTAGTGGTTGTAACAGGACTAGTGGTGGTAGTATAGTAACAGGACTAGTGGTGGTAGTATAGTAACAGGACTAGTAGTGGTAGTAACTGAACTAGTAGTGGTAGTAACTGAACTAGTAGTGGTAGTAACTGAACTAGTGGTGGTAGTATAGTGACAGGACTAGTAGTGGTAGTAACTGAACTAGTAGTGGTAGTAACTGAACTAGTGGTGGTAGTAACTGGACTAGTAGTGGTAGTATAGTGACAGGACTAGTGGTGGTAGTATAGTAACAGGACTAGTAGTGGTAGTATAGTAACAGGACTAGTGGTGGTAGTGACAGGACTAGTAGTGGTAGTATAGTGACAGGACTAGTAGTGGTAGTAACAGGACTAGTGGTAGTATAGTGACAGGACTAGTAGTGGTAGTATAGTGACAGGACTAGTAGTGGTAGTAACAGGACTAGTGGTGGTAGTATAGTAACAGGACTAGTAGTGGTAGTATAGTGACAGGACTAGTAGTGGTAGTATAGTAACAGGACTAGTGGTGGTAGTATAGTGACATGACTAGTGGTGGTAGTATAGTGACAGGACTAGTAGTGGTAGTATAGTGACAGGACTAGTAGTGGTAGTATAGTGACAGGACTAGTGGTAGTATAGTGACAGGACTAGTGGTGGTAGTATAGTGACAGGACTAGTAGTGGTAGTAACATGACTAGTGGTAGTATAGTGACATGACTAGTAGTGGTAGTATAGTGACAGGACCAGTAGTGGTAGTACAGTGACAGGACTAGTGGTGGTAGTATAGTAACAGGACTAGTGGTAGTATAGTGACAGGACTAGTAGTGGTAGTATATTGACAGGACTAGTAGTGGTAGTATAGTGAGAGGACTAGTAGTGGTAGTATAGTAACAGGACTAGTAGTGGTAGTATAGTAACAGGACTAGTAGTGGTAGTATAGTAACAGGACTAGTAGTGGTAGTATAGTAACAGGACTAGTGGTGGTAGTATAGTAACAGGACTAGTAGTGGTAGTAACAGGACTAGTAGTGGTAGTATAGTTACAGGACTAGTAGTGGTAGTATAGTGACAGGACTAGTAGTGGTAGTATAGTGACAGGATTAGTAGTGGTTGTAACAGAACTAGTAGTGGTAGTATAGTGACATGACTAGTAGTGGTAGTATAGTAACAGGACTAGTAGTGGTAGTAACAGGACTAGTAGTGGTAGTATAGTAACAGGACTAGTAGTGGTAGTATAGTAACAGGACTAGTAGTGGTAGTAACAGGACTAGTAGTGGTAGTATAGTGACAGGACTAGTAGTGGTAGTAACAGGACTAGTAGTGGTGGTAACAGGACTAGTAGTGGTAGTATAGTGACATGACTAGTAGTGGTAGTATAGTGACAGGACTAGTGGTGGTAGTATAGTGACAGGACTATTAGTGGTGGTAACAGGACTAGTAGTGGTAGTATAGTGACAGGACTAGTAGTGGTGGTAACATGACTAGTAGTGGTAGTATAGTGACAGGACTAGTGGTGGTAGTAACAGGACTAGTAGTGGTAGTAACAGGACTAGTAGTGGTAGTATAGTAACAGGACTAGTAGTGGTAGTAACAGGACTAGTAGTGGTAGTATAGTGACAGGACTAGTAGTGGTAGTAACAGGACTAGTAGTGGTAGTAACAGGACTAGTAGTGGTCGTAACAGGACTAGTAGTGGTAGTAACAGGACTAGTAGTGGTAGTATAGTAACAGGACTAGTGGTGGTAGTATAGTAACAGGACTAGTAGTGGTAGTAACAGGACTAGTAGTGGTAGTATAGTAACAGGACTAGTAGTGGTAGTAACAGGACTAGTAGTGGTAGTAACAGGACTAGTAGTGGTAGTATAGTAACAGGACTAGTGGTGGTAGTATAGTAACAGGACTATTAGTGGTAGTAACAGGACTAGTAGTGGTAGTATAGTAACATGACTAGTAGTGGTAGTAACAGGACTAGTGGTGGTAGTAACTGAACTAGTAGTGGTAGTAACTGAACTAGTGGTGGTAGTATAGTGACAGGACTAGTAGTGGTAGTAACAGGACTAGTGGTGGTAGTAACTGAACTAGTAGTGGTAGTATAGTGACAGGACTAGTAGTGGTAGTAACTGAACTAGTAGTGGTAGTAACTGAACTAGTGGTGGTAGTGTAGTGACAGGACTTGTAGTGGTAGTAACAGGACTAGTAGTGGTTGTAACAGGACTAGTGGTGGTAGTATAGTAACAGGACTAGTGGTGGTAGTATAGTAACAGGACTAGTAGTGGTAGTAACTGAACTAGTAGTGGTAGTAACTGAACTAGTGGTGGTAGTAACTGAACTAGTAGTGGTAGTAACTGAACTAGTGGTGGTAGTATAGTGACAGGACTAGTAGTGGTAGTAACTGAACTAGTAGTGGTAGTAACTGAACTAGTGGTGGTAGTAACTGGACTAGTAGTGGTAGTATAGTGACAGGACTAGTGGTGGTAGTATAGTAACAGGACTAGTAGTGGTAGTATAGTAACAGGACTAGTGGTGGTAGTGACAGGACTTGTAGTGGTAGTATAGTGACAGGACTAGTAGTGGTAGTAACAGGACTAGTGGTAGTATAGTGACAGGACTAGTAGTGGTAGTATAGTGACAGGACTAGTAGTGGTAGTAACATGACTAGTGGTGGTAGTATAGTAACAGGACTAGTAGTGGTAGTATAGTGACATGACTAGTAGTGGTAGTATAGTAGCAGGACTAGTGGTGGTAGTATAGTGACAGGACTAGTGGTGGTAGTATAGTGACAGGACTAGTAGTGGTAGTATAGTGACAGGACTAGTGGTAGTATAGTGACAGGACTAGTGGTGGTAGTATAGTGACAGGACTAGTAGTGGTAGTAACATGACTAGTGGTAGTATAGTGACAGGACTAGTAGTGGTAGTATAGTGACAGGACTAGTAGTGGTAGTACAGTGACAGGACTAGTAGTGGTAGTATAGTAACAGGACTAGTGGTAGTATAGTGACAGGACTAGTAGTGGTAGTATATTGACAGGACTAGTAGTGGTAGTATAGTGAGATGACTAGTAGTGGTAGTATAGTAACAGGACTAGTAGTGGTAGTATAGTAACAGGGCTAGTGGTGGTAGTATAGTAACAGGACTAGTAGTGGTAGTATAGTAACAGGACTAGTAGTGGTAGTATAGTAACAGGACTAGTGGTGGTAGTATAGTAACAGGACTAGTAGTGGTAGTATAGTAACAGGACTAGTAGTGGTAGTAACAGGACTAGTAGTGGTAGTATAGTAACAGGACTAGTAGTGGTAGTAACAGGACTAGTAGTGGTAGTATAGTGACAGGACTAGTAGTGGTAGTAACAGGACTAGTAGTGGTAGTAACAGGACTAGTAGTGGTCGTAACAGGACTAGTAGTGGTAGTAACAGGACTAGTAGTGGTAGTATAGTAACAGGACTAGTGGTGGTAGTATAGTAACAGGACTAGTAGTGGTAGTAACAGGACTAGTAGTGGTAGTATAGTAACATGACTAGTAGTGGTAGTAACAGGACTAGTAGTGGTAGTAACAGGACTAGTAGTGGTAGTATAGTAACAGGACTAGTAGTGGTAGTAACAGGACTAGTGGTGGTAGTAACTGAACTAGTAGTGGTAGTAACTGAACTAGTGGTGGTAGTATAGTGACAGGACTAGTAGTGGTAGTAACAGGACTAGTGGTGGTAGTAACTGAACTAGTAGTGGTAGTATAGTGACAGGACTAGTAGTGGTAGTAACTGAACTAGTAGTGGTAGTAACTGAACTAGTGGTGGTAGTATAGTGACAGGACTAGTAGTGGTAGTAACAGGACTAGTAGTGGTTGTAACAGGACTAGTGGTGGTAGTATAGTAACAGGACTAGTGGTGGTAGTATAGTAACAGGACTAGTAGTGGTAGTAACTGAACTAGTAGTGGTAGTAACTGAACTAGTGGTGGTAGTAACTGAACTAGTAGTGGTAGTAACTGAACTAGTGGTGGTAGTATAGTGACAGGACTAGTAGTGGTAGTAACTGAACTAGTAGTGGTAGTAACTGAACTAGTGGTGGTAGTAACTGGACTAGTAGTGGTAGTATAGTGACAGGACTAGTGGTGGTAGTATAGTAACAGGACTAGTAGTGGAAGTATAGTAACAGGACTAGTGGTGGTAGTGACAGGACTAGTAGTGGTAGTATAGTGACAGGACTAGTAGTGGTAGTAACAGGACTAATGGTAGTATAGTGACAGGACTAGTAGTGGTAGTATAGTGACAGGACTAGTGGTGGTAGTAACAGGACTAGTAGTGGTAGTAACAGGACTAGTAGTGGTAGTATAGTAACAGGACTAGTAGTGGTAGTAACAGGACTAGTAGTGGTAGTATAGTGACAGGACTAGTAGTGGTAGTAACAGGACTAGTAGTGGTAGTAACAGGACTAGTAGTGGTCGTAACAGGACTAGTAGTGGTAGTAACAGGACTAGTAGTGGTAGTATAGTAACAGGACTAGTGGTGGTAGTATAGTAACAGGACTAGTAGTGGTAGTAACAGGACTAGTAGTCGTAGTATAGTAACAGGACTAGTAGTGGTAGTAACAGGACTATTAGTGGTAGTAACAGGACTAGTAGTGGTAGTATAGTAACAGGACTAGTGGTTGTATGTATAGTAACAGGACTAGTGGTGGTAGTATAGTAACAGGACTATTAGTGGTAGTAACAGGACTAGTAGTGGTAGTATAGTAACAGGACTAGTAGTGGTAGTAACAGGACTAGTGGTGGTAGTAACTGAACTAGTGGTGGTAGTATAGTGACAGGACTAGTAGTGGTAGTAACTGAACTAGTAGTGGTAGTAACTGAACTAGTGGTGGTAGTAACTGGACTAGTAGTGGTAGTATAGTGACAGGACTAGTGGTGGTAGTATAGTAACAGGACTAGTAGTGGTAGTATAGTAACAGGACTAGTGGTGGTAGTGACAGGACTAGTAGTGGTAGTATAGTGACAGGACTAGTAGTGGTAGTAACAGGACTAGTGGTAGTATAGTGACAGGACTAGTAGTGGTAGTATAGTGACAGGACTAGTAGTGGTAGTAACAGGACTAGTGGTGGTAGTATAGTAGCAGGACTAGTGGTGGTAGTATAGTGACAGGACTAGTGGTGGTAGTATAGTGACAGGACTAGTAGTGGTAGTATAGTGACAGGACTAGTGGTAGTATAGTGACAGGACTAGTGGTGGTAGTATAGTGACAGGACTAGTAGTGGTAGTAACATGACTAGTGGTAGTATAGTGACAGGACTAGTAGTGGTAGTATAGTGACAGGACTAGTAGTGGTAGTACAGTGACAGGACTAGTAGTGGTAGTATAGTAACAGGACTAGTGGTAGTATAGTGACAGGACTAGTAGTGGTAGTATATTGACAGGACTAGTAGTGGTAGTATAGTGAGAGGACTAGTAGTGGTAGTATAGTAACAGGACTAGTGGTGGTAGTATAGTAACAGGACTAGTAGTGGTAGTATAGTAACAGGACTAGTAGTGGTAGTATAGTAACAGGACTAGTGGTGGTAGTATAGTAACAGGACTAGTAGTGGTAGTAACAGGACTAGTAGTGGTAGTATAGTTACAGGACTAGTAGTGGTAGTATAGTGACAGGACTAGTAGTGGTAGTATAGTGACAGGATTAGTAGTGGTTGTAACAGAACTAGTAGTGGTAGTATAGTGACATGACTAGTAGTGGTAGTATAGTAACAGGACTAGTAGTGGTAGTAACAGGACTAGTAGTGGTAGTATAGTAACAGGACTAGTAGTGGTAGTATAGTAACAGGACTAGTAGTGGTAGTAACAGGACTAGTAGTGGTAGTATAGTAACAGGACTAGTAGTGGTAGTAACAGGACTAGTAGTGGTAGTATAGTGACAGGACTAGTAGTGGTAGTAACAGGACTAGTAGTGGTAGTAACAGGACTAGTAGTGGTCGTAACAGGACTAGTAGTGGTAGTAACAGGACTAGTAGTGGTAGTATAGTAACATGACTAGTGGTGGTAGTATAGTAACAGGACTAGTAGTGGTAGTAACAGGACTAGTAGTGGTAGTATAGTAACAGGACTAGTAGTGGTAGTAACAGGACTAGTAGTGGTAGTAACAGGACTAGTAGTGGTAGTATAGTAACAGGACTAGTGGTGGTAGTATAGTAACAGGACTATTAGTGGTAGTAACAGGACTAGTAGTGGTAGTATAGTAACAGGACTAGTAGTGGTAGTAACAGGACTAGTGGTGGTAGTAACTGAACTAGTAGTGTTAGTAACTGAACTAGTGGTGGTAGTATAGTGACAGGACTAGTAGTGGTAGTAACAGGACTAGTGGTGGTAGTAACTGAACTAGTAGTGGTAGTATAGTGACAGGACTAGTAGTGGTAGTAACTGAACTAGTAGTGGTAGTAACTGAACTAGTGGTGGTAGTATAGTGACAGGACTAGTAGTGGTAGTAACAGGACTAGTAGTGGTTGTAACAGGACTAGTGGTGGTAGTATAGTAACAGGACTAGTGGTGGTAGTATAGTAACAGGACTAGTAGTGGTAGTAACTGAACTAGTAGTGGTAGTAACTGAACTAGTGGTGGTAGTAACTGAACTAGTAGTGGTAGTAACTGAACTAGTGGTGGTAGTATAGTGACAGGACTAGTAGTGGTAGTAACTGAACTAGTAGTGGTAGTAACTGAACTAGTGGTGGTAGTAACTGGACTAGTAGTGGTAGTATAGTGACAGGACTAGTGGTGGTAGTATAGTAACAGGACTAGTAGTGGTAGTATAGTAACAGGACTAGTGGTGGTAGTGACAGGTCTAGTAGTGGTAGTATAGTGACAGGACTAGTAGTGGTAGTAACAGGACTAGTGGTAGTATAGTGACAGGACTAGTAGTGGTAGTATAGTGACAGGACTAGTAGTGGTAGTAACAGGACTAGTGGTGGTAGTATAGTAACAGGACTAGTAGTGGTAGTATAGTGACAGGACTAGTAGTGGTAGTATAGTAGCAGGACTAGTGGTGGTAGTATAGTGACAGGACTAGTGGTGGTAGTATAGTGACAGGACTAGTAGTGGTAGTATAGTGACAGGACTAGTAGTGGTAGTATAGTGACAGGACTAGTGGTAGTATAGTGACAGGACTAGTGGTGGTAGTATAGTGACAGGACTAGTAGTGGTAGTAACATGACTAGTGGTAGTATAGTGACAGGACTAGTAGTGGTAGTATAGTGACAGGACTAGTAGTGGTATTACAGTGACAGGACTAGTAGTGGTAGTATAGTAACAGGACTAGTGGTAGTATAGTGACAGGACTAGTAGTGGTAGTATATTGACAGGACTAGTAGTGGTAGTATAGTGAGAGGACTAGTAGTGGTAGTATAGTAACAGGACTAGTAGTGGTAGTATAGTAACAGGACTAGTGGTGGTAGTATAGTAACAGGACTAGTAGTGGTAGTATAGTAACAGGACTAGTAGTGGTAGTATAGTAACAGGACTAGTGGTGGTAGTATAGTAACAGGACTAGTAGTGGTAGTAACAGGACTAGTAGTGGTAGTATAGTTACAGGACTAGTAGTGGTAGTATAGCGACAGGATTAGTAGTGGTTGTAACAGAACTAGTAGTGGTAGTATAGTGACATGACTAGTAGTGGTAGTATAGTAAGAGGACTAGTAGTGGTAGTAACAGGACTAGTAGTGGTAGTATAGTAACAGGACTAGTAGTGGTAGTATAGTAACAGGACTAGTAGTGGTAGTAACAGGACTAGTAGTGGTAGTATAGTGACAGGACTAGTAGTGGTAGTAACAGGACTAGTAGTGGTAGTATAGTGACAGGACTAATAGTGGTAGTAACAGGACTAGTAGTGGTGGTAACAGGACTAGTAGTGGTAGTATAGTGACATGACTAGTAGTGGTAGTATAGTGACAGGACTAGTGGTGGTAGTATAGTGACAGGACTATTAGTGGTGGTAACAGGACTAGTAGTGGTAGTATAGTGACAGGACTAGTAGTGGTGGTAACATGACTAGTAGTGGTAGTATAGTGACAGGACTAGTGGTGGTAGTAACAGGATTAGTAGTGGTAGTAACAGGACTAGTAGTGGTAGTATAGTAACAGGACTAGTAGTGGTAGTAACAGGACTAGTAGTGGTAGTATAGTGACAGGACTAGTAGTGGTAGTAGTACTAGTAGTGGTAGTAACAGGACTAGTAGTGGTCGTAACAGGACTAGTAGTGGTAGTAACAGGACTAGTAGTGGTAGTATAGTAGGACAGGACTAGTGGTGGTAGTATAGTGACAGGACTAGTAGTGGTAGTAACAGGACTAGTAGTGGTAGTATAGTAACAGGACTAGTAGTGGTAGTAACAGGACTAGTAGTGGTAGTAATAGGACTAGTAGTGGTAGTATAGTAACAGGACTAGTGGTGTAACAGGACTAGTAGTGGTAGTAACAGGACTAGTAGTGGTCGTAACAGGACTAGTAGTGGTAGTAACAGGACTAGTAGTGGTAGTATAGTAACAGGACTAGTGGTGGTAGTATAGTGAACTAGTAGTGGTAGTAACAGGACTAGTGGTGGTAGTATAGTGACAGGACTAGTAGTGGTAGTAACAGGACTAGTGGTGGTAGTAACTGAACTAGTAGTGGTAGTATAGTAACAGGACTAGTGGTGGTAGTAGTAACAGGACTAGTAGTGGTAGTAACTGAACTAGTAGTGGTAGTATAGTGACAGGACTAGTAGTGGTAGTAACAGGACTAGTAGTGGTAGTAACTGGACTAGTAGTGGTAGTAACTGGTGGTGGTAGTATAGTGACAGGACTAGTGGTGGTAGTATAGTAACATGACTAGTAGTGGTAGTAACTGAACTAGTGGTGGTAGTAACTGAACTAGTAGTGGTAGTAACTGAACTAGTGGTGGTAGTATAGTGACAGGACTAGTAGTGGTAGTAACTGAACTAGTAGTGGTAGTAACTGAACTAGTGGTGGTAGTAACTGGACTAGTAGTGGTAGTATAGTGACAGGACTAGTGGTGGTAGTATAGTAACAGGACTAGTAGTGGTAGTATAGTAACAGGACTAGTAGTGGTAGTATAGTGACAGTACTAGTAGTGGTAGTAACAGGACTAGTGGTGGTAGTAAGTGACAGGACTAGTGGTGGTAGTATAGTGACAGGACTAGTGTGGTAGTAACTGGACTAGTAGTGGTAGTATAGTAACAGGACTAGTAGTGGTGGTAACAGGACTAGTAGTGGTAGTATAGTGACAGGACTAGTGGTGGTAGTATAGTGACAGGACTAGTAGTGGTAACAGGACTAGTAGTGGTAGTATAGTGACAGGACTAGTAGTGGTGGTAACATGACTAGTAGTGGTAGTATAGTGACAGGACTAGTGGTGGTAGTAACAGGACTAGTAGTGGTAGTAACAGGACTAGTAGTGGTAGTATAGTAACAGGACTAGTAGTGGTAGTAACAGGACTAGTAGTGGTAGTATAGTGACAGGACTAGTAGTGGTAGTAACAGGACTAGTAGTGGTAGTAACAGGACTAGTAGTGGTCGTAACAGGACTAGTAGTGGTAGTAACAGGACTAGTAGTGGTAGTATAGTAACAGGACTAGTGGTGGTAGTATAGTAACAGGACTAGTAGTGGTAGTAACAGGACTAGTAGTGGTAGTATAGTAACAGGACTAGTAGTGGTAGTAACAGGACTAGTAGTGGTAGTAATAGGACTAGTAGTGGTAGTATAGTAACAGGACTAGTGGTGGTAGTATAGTAACAGGACTATTAGTGGTAGTAACAGGACTAGTAGTGGTAGTATAGTAACAGGACTAGTAGTGGTAGTAACAGGACTAGTGGTGGTAGTAACTGAAGGACTAGTAGTGGTAGTAACTGAACTAGTGGTGGTAGTATAGTGACAGGACTAGTAGTGGTAGTAACATGACTAGTAGTGGTAGTAGGACAGGACTAGTGGTGGTAGTAACAGGACTAGTAGTGGTAGTAACAGGACTAGTAGTGGTAGTATAGTAACAGGACTAGTAGTGGTAGTAACAGGACTAGTAGTGGTAGTATAGTGACAGGACTAGTAGTGGTAGTAACAGGACTAGTAGTGGTAGTAACAGGACTAGTAGTGGTGGGACTAGTAGTGGTAGTAACAGGACTAGTGGTGGTAGTATAGTAACAGGACTAGTAGTGGTAGTAACTGAACTAGTGGTGGTAGTAACAGGACTAGTAGTGGTAGTAACTGAAGGACTAGTGGTGGTAGTAACAGGACTAGTAGTGGTAGTAATAGGACTAGTAGTGGTAGTAAGTGACAGGACTAGTGGTGGTAGTATAGTAACAGGACTATTAGTGGTAGTAACAGGACTAGTAGTGGTAGTATAGTAACAGGACTAGTAGTGGTAGTAACAGGAACTAGGACTAGTAACTGAACTAGTAGTGGTAGTAACTGAACTAGTGGTGGTAGTATAGTGACAGGACTAGTAGTGGTAGTAACAGGACTAGTGGTGGTAGTAACTGAACTAGTAGTGGTAGTATAGTGACAGGACTAGTAGTGGTACTAACTGAACTAGTAGTGGTAGGACTAGTGGTGGTAGTATAGTGACAGGACTAGTAGTGGTAGTAACAGGACTAGTAGTGGTTGTAACAGGACTAGTGGTAGTATAGTGACAGGACTAGTGGTGGTAGTATAGTAACATGACTAGTAGTGGTAGTAACTGAACTAGTGGTGGTAGTAACTGAACTAGTAGTGGTAGTAACTGAACTAGTGGTGGTAGTATAGTGACAGGACTAGTAGTGGTAGTAACTGGACTAGTAGTGGTAGTAACTGGACTAGTGGTGGTAGTAACTGGACTAGTAGTGGTAGTATAGTAACAGGACTAGTGGTGGTAGTATAGTAACAGGACTAGTAGTGGTAGTATAGTAACAGGACTAGTAGTGGTAGTATAGTGACAGGACTAGTAGTGGTAGTAACAGGACTAGTAGTGGTAGTATAGTAGGACTAGTGGTGGTAGTATAGTAACAGGACTAGTGGTGGTAGTAACTGGACTAGTAGTGGTAGTAACAGGACTAGTAGTGGTAGTATAGTAACAGGACTAGTAGTGGTAGTATAGTGACAGGACTAGTGGTGGTAGTATAGTGACAGGACTATTAGTGGTGGTAACAGGACTAGTAGTGGTAGTATAGTGACAGGACTAGTAGTGGTGGTAACATGACTAGTAGTGGTAGTATAGTGACAGGACTAGTGGTGGTAGTAACAGGACTAGTAGTGGTAGTAACAGGACTAGTAGTGGTAGTATAGTAACAGGACTAGTAGTGGTAGTAACAGGACTAGTAGTGGTAGTATAGTGACAGGACTAGTAGTGGTAGTAACAGGACTAGTAGTGGTAGTAACAGGACTAGTAGTGGTCGTAACAGGACTAGTAGTGGTAGTAACAGGACTAGTAGTGGTAGTATAGTAACAGGACTAGTGGTGGTAGTATAGTAACAGGACTAGTAGTGGTAGTAACAGGACTAGTAGTGGTAGTATAGTAACAGGACTAGTAGTGGTAGTAACAGGACTAGTAGTGGTAGTAATAGGACTAGTAGTGGTAGTATAGTAACAGGACTAGTGGTGGTAGTATAGTAACAGGACTATTAGTGGTAGTAACAGGACTAGTAGTGGTAGTATAGTAACAGGACTAGTAGTGGTAGTAACAGGACTAGTGGTGGTAGTAACTGAACTAGTAGTGGTAGTAACTGAACTAGTGGTGGTAGTATAGTGACAGGACTAGTAGTGGTAGTAACAGGACTAGTGGTGGTAGTAACTGAACTAGTAGTGGTAGTATAGTGACAGGACTAGTAGTGGTAGTAACTGAACTAGTAGTGGTAGTAACTGAACTAGTGGTGGTAGTATAGTGACAGGACTAGTAGTGGTAGTAACAGGACTAGTAGTGGTTGTAACAGGACTAGTGGTGGTAGTATAGTAACAGGACTAGTGGTGGTAGTATAGTAACATGACTAGTAGTGGTAGTAACTGAACTAGTGGTGGTAGTAACTGAACTAGTAGTGGTAGTAACTGAACTAGTGGTGGTAGTATAGTGACAGGACTAGTAGTGGTAGTAACTGAACTAGTAGTGGTAGTAACTGAACTAGTGGTGGTAGTAACTGGACTAGTAGTGGTAGTATAGTGACAGGACTAGTGGTGGTAGTATAGTAACAGGACTAGTAGTGGTAGTATAGTAACAGGACTAGTAGTGGTAGTATAGTGACAGTACTAGTAGTGGTAGTAACAGGACTAGTGGTGGTAGTATAGTGACAGGACTAGTGGTGGTAGTATAGTAACAGGACTAGTGGTGGTAGTAACTGGACTAGTAGTGGTAGTATAGTAACAGGACTAGTAGTGGTAGTATAGTGACAGGACTAGTAGTGGTAGTATAGTGACAGGACTAGTGGTGGTAGTATAGTGACAGGACTATTAGTGGTGGTAACAGGACTAGTAGTGGTAGTATAGTGACAGGACTAGTAGTGGTGGTAACATGACTAGTAGTGGTAGTATAGTGACAGGACTAGTGGTGGTAGTAACAGGACTAGTAGTGGTAGTAACAGGACTAGTAGTGGTAGTATAGTAACAGGACTAGTAGTGGTAGTAACAGGACTAGTAGTGGTAGTATAGTGACAGGACTAGTAGTGGTAGTAACAGGACTAGTAGTGGTAGTAACAGGACTAGTAGTGGTCGTAACAGGACTAGTAGTGGTAGTAACAGGACTAGTAGTGGTAGTATAGTAACAGGACTAGTGGTGGTAGTATAGTAACAGGACTAGTAGTGGTAGTAACAGGACTAGTAGTGGTAGTATAGTAACAGGACTAGTAGTGGTAGTAACAGGACTAGTAGTGGTAGTAATAGGACTAGTAGTGGTAGTATAGTAACAGGACTAGTGGTGGTAGTATAGTAACAGGACTATTAGTGGTAGTAACAGGACTAGTAGTGGTAGTATAGTAACAGGACTAGTAGTGGTAGTAACAGGACTAGTGGTGGTAGTAACTGAACTAGTAGTGGTAGTAACTGAACTAGTGGTGGTAGTATAGTGACAGGACTAGTAGTGGTAGTAACAGGACTAGTGGTGGTAGTAACTGAACTAGTAGTGGTAGTATAGTGACAGGACTAGTAGTGGTAGTAACTGAACTAGTAGTGGTAGTAACTGAACTAGTGGTGGTAGTATAGTGACAGGACTAGTAGTGGTAGTAACAGGACTAGTAGTGGTTGTAACAGGACTAGTGGTGGTAGTATAGTAACAGGACTAGTGGTGGTAGTATAGTAACATGACTAGTAGTGGTAGTAACTGAACTAGTGGTGGTAGTAACTGAACTAGTAGTGGTAGTAACTGAACTAGTGGTGGTAGTATAGTGACAGGACTAGTAGTGGTAGTAACTGAACTAGTAGTGGTAGTAACTGAACTAGTGGTGGTAGTAACTGGACTAGTAGTGGTAGTATAGTGACAGGACTAGTGGTGGTAGTATAGTAACAGGACTAGTAGTGGTAGTATAGTAACAGGACTAGTAGTGGTAGTATAGTGACAGTACTAGTAGTGGTAGTAACAGGACTAGTGGTGGTAGTATAGTGACAGGACTAGTGGTGGTAGTATAGTAACAGGACTAGTGGTGGTAGTAACTGGACTAGTAGTGGTAGTATAGTAACAGGACTAGTGGTAGTAGTATAGTAACAGGACTAGTGGTGGTAGTAACAGGACTAGTAGTGGTAGTGACAGGACTAGTAGTGGTAGTACCATGACTAGTGGTGGTAGTATAGTAACATGACTAGTGGTGGTAGTATAGTAACAGGACTAGTGGTGGTAGTATAGTGACAGGACTAGTGGTGGTAGTAACAGGACTAGTGGTGGTAGTATAGTAACAGGACTAGTGGTGGTAGTATAGTAACAGGACTAGTAGTGATAGTAACAGGACTAGTTGTGGTGGTGTAGTGACTGGACAGGTGCCTCTCTGCTCTCTCAGGGGCCCAACACAGTAATGACTTGAAACAGCTTCACAGCTTGAGTTAGATGAGTTATACAGGCCAGATGAGGCTCTGAGCACATCCATCACCGTGTCTGCTGGTTATCAACAACAACAGACCTACTGCTGCCTCACAACCCGGACAGCAGATCAACTAAAAACAGCAACACAGGGAGAAGACCAACTAACAGGATGCTCTGAGTGAACATACTCTTTTGTTCAGTCAAAACATCTAGATGTTGATAGACCTGTCAGTACTTTTCAGTGACATGTATTGTTGTGTGTTTGCGTTCCCTAGAGCTGAGGCATGAAATCCGTGTATGGAGGCAGACGGCCCAGCGTATTAGCCCGGCCAGCAGAGAGGAGACGGCTGTCAAGTGTCTACTGATGCAGAAGGTCCTCAACCTGGAGAGCGTGCTCCGCAAGCAACTCAAAACCTTCCAGAGGTACAGACAGGGCTTTCTGGGCAACTCAAACCCTTCCAGTGACAGACAGGGCTTTCTGGGCAACTCAAACCCTTCCAGAGGTACAGACAGGGCTTTCTAATCAACTCAAACCCTTCCAGAGGTACAGACAGGGCTTTCTATTCAACTCAAACCTTCCAGAGGTATAGACAGGGCTTTCTAATCAACTCAAACCCTTCCAGAGGTACAGACAGGGCTTTCTAAGCAACTCAAACCCTTCCAGAGGTACAGACAGGGCTTTCTAAGCAATTCAAAACCTTCCGGAGGTACAGACAGGGCTTTCTAAGAAACTCAATCCCTTCCAGAGGTACAGACAGGGCTTTCTAGGGAACTCAATCCCTTCCAGAGGTACAGACAGGGCTTTCTGGGAAACTCAATCCCTTCCAGAGGTACAGACAGGGCTTTCTAATCAACTCAAACCCTTCCAGAGGTACAGACGGGGCTTTCTAATCAACTCAAACCCTTCCAGAGGTACAGACGGGGCTTTCTAATCAACTCAAACCCTTCCAGAGGTACAGACAGGGCTTTCTGAGCAACTCAAACCGTTCCAGTTACAGACAGGGCTTTCTGGGCAATTCAAACCCGTCCAGTGACAGACAGGGCTTTCTAAGAAACTCAATCCCTTCCAGAGGTACAGACAGGGCTTTCTAAGAAACTCAATCCCTTCCAGAGGTACAGACAGGGCTTTCTGAGAAACTCAAAACCTTCCAGAGGTACAGACAGGGCTTTCTAAGAAACTCAAACCCTTCCAGAGGTACAGACAGGGCTTTCTGGGCAACTCAAACCCTTCCAGTGACAGACAGGGCTTTCTGGGCAACTCAAACCCTTCCAGAGGTACAGACAGGGCTTTCTAATCAACTCAAACCCTTCCAGAGGTACAGACAGGGCTTTCTATTCAACTCAAACCTTCCAGAGGTATAGACAGGGCTTTCTAATCAACTCAAACCCTTCCAGAGGTACAGACAGGGCTTTCTAAGCAACTCAAACCCTTCCAGAGGTACAGACAGGGCTTTCTAAGCAATTCAAAACCTTCCGGAGGTACAGACAGGGCTTTCTAAGAAACTCAATCCCTTCCAGAGGTACAGACAGGGCTTTCTAGGGAACTCAATCCCTTCCAGAGGTACAGACAGGGCTTTCTGGGAAACTCAATCCCTTCCAGAGGTACAGACAGGGCTTTCTAATCAACTCAAACCCTTCCAGAGGTACAGACGGGGCTTTCTAATTCAACTCAAACCCTTCCAGAGGTACAGACGGGGCTTTCTAATCAACTCAAACCCTTCCAGAGGTACAGACAGGGCTTTCTGAGCAACTCAAACCGTTCCAGTTACAGACAGGGCTTTCTGGGCAATTCAAACCCGTCCAGTGACAGACAGGGCTTTCTAAGAAACTCAATCCCTTCCAGAGGTACAGACAGGGCTTTCTAAGAAACTCAATCCCTTCCAGAGGTACAGACAGGGCTTTCTGAGAAACTCAAAACCTTCCAGAGGTACAGACAGGGCTTTCTAAGAAACTCAAACCCTTCCAGAGGTACAGACAGGGCTTTCTAATCAACTCAAACCCTTCCAGAGGTA
>NC_088419.1:98760295-98782795 GCF_034236695.1 Oncorhynchus nerka | reverse complement strand
ACTACCACCACTAGTCCTCTTACTACCACCACTAGTCCAGTTACTACCACCACTATTCCTGTTACTACTACTACTAGTCCTGTCACTATACTACCACCACTAGTCCTGTTACTATACTACCACCACTAGTCCTGCTACTACCACCACTAGTCCTGTTACTACCACCACTAGTCCAGTTACTACCATCACTATTCCTGTTACTACCACTACTAGTCCTGTCACTATACTACCACCACTAGTCCTGTTACTATACTACTACCACTAGTCCTGTTACTATACTACCACCACTAGTCCTGTTACTACCACCACTAGTCCTGTTACTACCACCACTATTCCTGTTACTACCACCACTTGTCCTGTTACTGCCACTACTAGTCCAGTTACTACACCACCACACCTAGTCCAGTTGCTACCACAACTAGGCCAGTTACTACACCACCACAACTAGTCCAGTTACTACCACAACTAGTCCAGTTACTACCACAACTAGTCCAGTTACTACCACCACTAGTTCAGTTACTATACTACCACAACTAGTCCAGTTACTATACTACCACAACTAGTCCAGTTACTACACTACCACAACTAGTCCAGTTACTATACTACCACAACTAGTCCAGTTACTATACTACCACAACTAGTCCGGTTACTACACTACCACAACGAGTTATGTTACTACCACTACTAGTCCTGTCACTATACGACCACCACTAGTCCTGTCACTATACTACCACTACTAGTCCTGTTACTACCACTACTAGTCCTGTTACTACACCACCACGACTAGTCCTGTACTACCACTACTAGTCCTGAAACTATACTACCACCACTAGTCCTGTCACTATACTACCACTACTAGTCCAGTTACTACCACCACTATTCCTGTTACTACTACTACTAGTCCTGTCACTATACTACCACCACTAGTCCTGTTACTATACTACCACCACTAGTCCTGCTACTACCACCACTAGTCCTGTTACTACCACCACTAGTCCAGTTACTACCACCACTATTCCTGTTACTACTACTACTAGTCCTGTCACTATACTACCACCACTAGTCCTGTTACTATACTACCACCACTAGTCCTGCTACTACCACCACTAGTCCTGTTACTACCACCACTAGTCCAGTTACTACCACCACTATTCCTGTTACTACCACTACTAGTCCTGTCACTATACTACCACCACTAGTCCTGTTACTATACTACTACCACTAGTCCTGTTACTATACTACCACCACTAGTCCTGTTACTACCACCACTAGTCCTGTTACTACCACCACTATTCCTGTTACTACCACCACTTGTCCTGTTACTGCCACTACTAGTCCAGTTACTACACCACCACACCTAGTCCAGTTGCTACCACAACTAGGCCAGTTACTACACCACCACAACTAGTCCAGTTACTACCACAACTAGTCCAGTTACTACCACAACTAGTCCAGTTACTACCACCACTAGTTCAGTTACTATACTACCACAACTAGTCCAGTTACTATACTACCACAACTAGTCCAGTTACTACACTACCACAACTAGTCCAGTTACTATACTACCACAACTAGTCCAGTTACTATACTACCACAACTAGTCCGGTTACTACACTACCACAACGAGTTCTGTTACTACCACTACTAGTCCTGTCACTATACGACCACCACTAGTCCTGTCACTATACTACCACTACTAGTCCTGTTACTACTAGAACTAGTCCAGTTACTACCACTACTAGTCCTGTCACTATACTACTACTACTAGTCCTGTCACTATACTACCACTACTAGTCCTGTTACTACCACTACTAGTCCTGTCACTACCACCACTAGTCCAGTTACTACACTACCACAACTAGTCCTGTTACTACCACTACTAGTCCTGTCACTATATGACCACCACTAGTCCTGTCACTATACTACCACTACTAGTCCTGTTACTACCACTACTAGTCCTGAAACTATACTACCACCACGAGTCATGTCACTATACTACCACAACTAGTCCAGTTACTACCACAACTAGTCCAGTTACTACCACCACTAGTCCTGCTACTACCACCACTACTCCAGTTACTACCACAACTAGTCCAGTTACTACCATCACTAGTCCAGTTACTATACTACCACTACTAGTCCTGTTACTACACCACCACAACTAGTCCAGTTACTACCACCACTAGTCCAGTTACTATACTACCACCACTAGTCCAGTTACTATACTACCACTACTAGTCCTGTAACTATACTACCACAACTAGTAATGTCACTACCGCCACTAGTCCAGTTACTATACTACCACCACTTGTTCAGTTACTATACTACCACTACTAGTCCTGTAACTATACTACCACCATTAGTCCTGTTACTACCACTACTAGTCCTGTCACTATACTACCACCACTAGTCCAGTTACTACCACTACTAGTCCAGTTACTACCACTATTAGTCCTGTTACTACCACCACCAGTCCTGGTACTACCACCACTAGTCCAGTTACTACCACAACTAGTCCGTTTACTACCACCACCAGTCCTGGTACTACCACCACTAGTCCAGTTACTACCACAACTAGTCCGTTTACTACCACCACTAGTCCTGTTACTACTACCACTAGTCCAGTTACTACCACTACTAGTCCTGTTACTACCACCACTATTCCTGTTACTACCACCACTATTCCTGTTACTACACCACCACACCTAGTCCAGTTGCTACCACAACTAGGCCAGTTACTACACCACCACAACTGGTCCAGTTACTACCACAACTAGTCCA
Organism: Oncorhynchus nerka; assembly: GCF_034236695.1. NCBI lineage: Eukaryota > Metazoa > Chordata > Actinopteri > Salmoniformes > Salmonidae > Oncorhynchus > Oncorhynchus nerka. The sequence continues at coordinate 98,780,014 of NC_088419.1, read as the reverse complement.
GTTACTACCACAACTAGTCCAGTTACTACCACAACTAGTCCAGTTAATACACCACCACAACTAGTCCAGTTACTACCACAACTAGTCCAGTTACTACCACCACTAGTCCAGTTACTATACTACCACCACTAGTCCAGTTACTACCACAACTAGTCCAGTTACTACCACCACTAGTCCAGTTACTACACTACCACAACAAGTTCTGTTACTACCACTACTAGTCCTGTCACTACCACTCCTAGTCCTGTCACTATACTACCACCACTAGTCCTGTCACTATACTACCACTACTAGTCCTGTTAATATACTACCACCACTAGTCCTGTCACTATACTACCACTACTAGTCCTGTCACTATACTACCACTACTAGTCCTGTCACTATACTACCACTACTAGTCCTGTTACTATACTACCACTACTAGTCCAGTTACTACCACCACTAGTCCAGTTACTGTACTACCACTACTAGTCCTGTCGCTATACTACCACTACTAGTCCTGTTAGTACCACTACTAGTCCTGTCACTATACTACTACTACTAGTCCTGTCACTATACTACCACTATTAGTCCTGTCACTATACTACCACTACTAGTCCTGTTACTACCACTACTAGTCCTGTCACTATACTACCACTACTAGTCCTGTCACTATACTACCACTACTAGTCCTGCTACTACCACTACTAGTCCTGTCACTATACTACCACTACTAGTCCTGTCGCTATACTACCACTACTAGTCCTGTTACTACCACTACTAGTCCTGTTACTACCACTACTAGTCCTGTTACTACCACTACTAGTCCTGTCACTACCACTACTAGTCCTGTCACTACCACTACTAGTCCTGTCACTACCACTACTAGTCCTGTTACTACCACTACTAGTCCTGTCACTATACTACCACCACTATTCCTGTCACTACCACTACTAGTCCTGTCACTACCACTACTAGTCCTGTTACTACCACTACTAGTCCTGTCACTACCACTACTAGTCCTGTCACTACCACTACTAGTCCTGTCACTACCACTACTAGTCCTGTCACTACCACTACTAGTCCTGTTACTACCGCCACTAGTCCAGTTACTATACTACCACCACTTGTTCAGTTACTATACTACCACTACTAGTCCTGTAACTATACTACCACCATTAGTCCTGTTACTACCACTACTAGTCCTGTCACTATACTACCACCACTAGTCCAGTTACTACCACTACTAGTCCAGTTACTACCACTATTAGTCCTGTTACTACCACCACCAGTCCTGGTACTACCACCACTAGTCCAGTTACTACCACAACTAGTCCAGTTACTACCACAACTAGTCCAGTTACTACACCACCACAACTAGTCCAGTTACTACCACAACTAGTCCAGTTACTACCACCACTAGTCCAGTTACTATACTACCACCACTAGTCCAGTTACTACCACCACTAGTCCAGTTACTACACTACCACAACGAGTTCTGTTACTACCACTACTAGTCCAGTTACTACCACTACTAGTCCTGTCACTATACTACCACTACTAGTCCTGTTACTACCACTACTAGTCCTGTCACTACCACCACTAGTCCAGTTACTACACTACCACAACTAGTCCTGTTACTACCACTACTAGTCCTGTCACTATATTACCACCACTAGTCCTGTCACTATACTACCACTACTAGTCCTGTTACTACCACTACTATTCCTGTCACTATACTACCACTACTAGTCCTGCTACTACCACTACTAGTCCTGAAACTATACTACCACCACTAGTCCTGTCACTATACTACCACTAATAGTCATGTCACTATACTACCACCACGAGTCATGTCACTATACTACAACAACTAGTCCAGTTACTACCACAACTAGTCCAGTTACTACCACCACTAGTCCTGCTACTACCACCACTAGTCCAGTTACTACCACAACTAGTCCAGTTACTACCACCACTAGTCCAGTTACTATACTACCACTACTAGTCCTGTTACTACACCACCACAACTAGTCCTGTAACTACCACCACTATTCCTGTTACTACCACCACTATTCCTGTTACTACCACCACTATTCCTGTTACTACCACTACTAGTCCAGTTACTACACCACCACACCTAGTCCAGTTACTACCACCACTAGTCCAGTTACTATACTACCACAACTAGTCCAGTTACTATACTACCACTACTAGTCCTGTAACTATACTACCACAACTAGTCCTGTCACTACCACCACTAGTCCAGTTACTATACTACCACTACTAGTCCTGTCACTATACTACCACTATTAGTCCTGTCACTACCACTACTAGTTCTGTCACTATCACTACTAGTCCTGTCACTACCACTACTACTAGTCCTGTCACTATACTACCACTACTAGTCCTGTCACTATACTACCACTGTCACTATACTACCACTACTAGTACTGTCACTATACTACCACTACTAGTGCTGTCACTATACTACCACTACTAGTCCTGTTAGCACCACTACTAGTCCTGTGCCTATACTACCACTACTAGTCCTGTTAGTACCACTACTAGTCCAGTTACTATACTACCACCACTAGTCCAGTTACTATACTACCACTACTAGTCCTGTAACTATACTACCACAACTAGTCCTGTCACTACCACCACTAGTCCAGTTACTATACTACCACTACTTGTTCAGTTACTATACTACCACTACTAGTCCTGTAACTATACTACCACCATTAGTCCTGTTACTACCACTACTAGTCCTGTCACTATACTACCACCACTAGTCCAGTTACTACCACTACTAGTCCAGTTACTACCACTATTAGTTCTGTTACTACCACCACCAGTCCTGGTACTACCACCACTAGTCCAGTTACTACCACAACTAGTCCGTTTACTACCACCACTAGTCCTGTTACTACTACCACTAGTCCAGTTACTACCACTACTAGTCCTGTTACTACCACCACTATTCCTGTTACTACCACCACTATTCCAGTTACTACCACAACTAGTCCAGTTACTACCACAACTAGTCCAGTTACTACCACAACTAGTCCAGTTACTACACCACCACAACTAGTCCAGTTACTACCACAACTAGTCCAGTTACTACCACCACTAGTCCAGTTACTATACTACCACCACTAGTCCAGTTACTACCACAACTAGTCCAGTTACTACCACCACTAGTCCAGTTACTACACTACCACAACGAGTTCTGTTACTACCACTACTAGTCCTGTTACTGCCACTACTAGTCCAGTTACTACACCACCACACCTAGTCCAGTTGCTACCACAACTAGTCCAGTTACTACCACCACTAGTCCAGTTACTACACTACCACAACGAGTTCTGTTACTACCACCACTTGTCCTGTTACTACCACTACTAGTCCAGTTACTACACCACCACACCTAGTCCAGTTGCTACCACAACTAGGCCAATTACTACACCACCACAACTAGTCCAGTTACTACCACAACTAGTCCAGTTACTACCACAACTAGTCCAGTTACTACCACCACTAGTTCAGTTACTATACTACCACAACTAGTCCAGTTACTATACTACCACAACTAGTCCAGTTACTACACTACCACAACTAGTCCAGTTACTATACTACCACAACTAGTCCAGTTACTATACTACCACAACTAGTCCAGTTACTATACTACCACAACTAGTCCGGTTACTACACTACCACAACGAGTTCTGTTACTACCACTACTAGTCCTGTCACTATACGACCACCACTAGTCCTGTCACTATACTACCACTACTAGTCCTGTTACTACTAGAACTAGTCCAGTTACTACCACTACTAGACCTGTCACTATACTACTACTACTAGTCCTGTCACTATACTACCACTACTAGTCCTGTTACTACCACTACTAGTCCTGTCACTACCACCACTAGTCCAGTTACTACACTACCACAACTAGTCCTGTTACTACCACTACTAGTCCTGTCACTATATGACCACCACTAGTCCTGTCACTATACTACCACTACTAGTCCTGTTACTACCACTACTAGTCCTGAAACTATACTACCACCACGAGTCATGTCACTATACTACCACAACTAGTCCAGTTACTACCACAACTAGTCCAGTTACTACCACCACTAGTCCTGCTACTACCACCACTAGTCCAGTTACTACCACAACTAGTCCAGTTACTACCATCACTAGTCCAGTTACTATACTACCACTACTAGTCCTGTTACTACACCACCACAACTAGTCCAGTTACTACCACCACTAGTCCAGTTACTATACTACCACCACTAGTCCAGTTACTATACTACCACTACTAGTCCTGTAACTATACTACCACAACTAGTAATGTCACTACCGCCACTAGTCCAGTTACTATACTACCACCACTTGTTCAGTTACTATACTACCACTACTAGTCCTGTAACTATACTACCACCATTAGTCCTGTTACTACCACCACTAGTCCAGTTACTACCACTACTAGTCCAGTTACTACCACTATTAGTCCTGTTACTACCACCACCAGTCCTGGTACTACCACCACTAGTCCAGTTACTACCACAACTAGTCCGTTTACTACCACCACCAGTCCTGGTACTACCACCACTAGTCCAGTTACTACCACAACTAGTCCGTTTACTACCACCACTAGTCCTGTTACTACTACCACTAGTCCAGTTACTACCACTACTAGTCCTGTTACTACCACCACTATTCCTGTTACTACCACCACTATTCCAGTTACTACACCACCACACCTAGTCCAGTTGCTACCACAACTAGGCCAGTTACTACACCACCACAACTGGGCCAGTTACTACCACAACTAGTCCAGTTACTACCACAACTAGTCCAGTTACTACCACAACTAGTCCAGTTAATACACCACCACAACTAGTCCAGTTACTACCACAACTAGTCCAGTTACTACCACCACTAGTCCAGTTACTATACTACCACCACTAGTCCAGTTACTACCACAACTAGTCCAGTTACTACCACCACTAGTCCAGTTACTACACTACCACAACAAGTTCTGTTACTACCACTACTAGTCCTGTCACTACCACTCCTAGTCCTGTCACTATACTACCACCACTAGTCCTGTCACTATACTACCACTACTAGTCCTGTTAATATACTACCACCACTAGTCCTGTCACTATACTACCACTACTAGTCCTGTCACTATACTACCACTACTAGTCCTGTCACTATACTACCACTACTAGTCCTGTTACTATACTACCACTACTAGTCCAGTTACTACCACCACTAGTCCAGTTACTGTACTACCACTACTAGTCCTGTCGCTATACTACCACTACTAGTCCTGTTAGTACCACTTCTAGTCCTGTCACTATACTACTACTACTAGTCCTGTCACTATACTACCACTATTAGTCCTGTCACTATACTACCACTACTAGTCCTGTTACTACCACTACTAGTCCTGTCACTATACTACCACTACTAGTCCTGTCACTATACTACCACTACTAGTCCTGCTACTACCACTACTAGTCCTGTCACTATACTACCACTACTAGTCCTGTCGCTATACTACCACTACTACTCCTGTTAGTACCAATACTAGTCCTGTCACTATACTACCACTACTAGTCCTGTTACTACCACTACTAGTCCTGTTACTACCACTACTAGTCCTGTTACTACCACTACTAGTCCTGTCACTACCACTACTAGTCCTGTCACTACCACTACTAGTCCTGTCACTACCACTACTAGTCCTGTTACTACCACTACTAGTCCTGTCACTATACTACCACCACTAGTCCTGTCACTACCACTACTAGTCCTGTCACTACCACTACTAGTCCTGTTACTACCACTACTAGTCCTGTCACTACCACTACTAGTCCTGTCACTACCACTACTAGTCCTGTCACTACCACTACTAGTCCTGTCACTACCACTACTAGTCCTGTTACTACCGCCACTAGTCCAGTTACTATACAACCACCATTAGTCCTGTTACTACCACTACTAGTCCTGTCACTATACTACCACCACTAGTCCAGTTACTACCACTACTAGTCCAGTTACTACCACTATTAGTCCTGTTACTACCACCACCAGTCCTGGTACTACCACCACTAGTCCAGTTACTACCACAACTAGTCCAGTTACTACCACAACTAGTCCAGTTACTACACCACCACAACTATTCCAGTTACTACCACAACTAGTCCAGTTACTACCACCACTAGTCAGTTACTATACTACCACCACTAGTCCAGTTACTACCACCACTAGTCCAGTTACTACACTACCACAACGAGTTCTGTTACTACCACTACTAGTCCAGTTACTACCACTACTAGTCCTGTCACTATACTACCACTACTAGTCCTGTTACTACCACTACTAGTCCTGTCACTACCACCACTAGTCCAGTTACTACACTACCACAACTAGTCCTGTTACTACCACTACTAGTCCTGTCACTATATTACCACCACTAGTCCTGTCACTATACTACCACTACTAGTCCTGTTACTACCACTACTATTCCTGTCACTATACTACCACTACTAGTCCTGCTACTACCACTACTAGTCCTGAAACTATACTACCACCACTAGTCCTGTCACTATACTACCACTAATAGTCATGTCACTATACTACCACCACGAGTCATGTCACTATACTACAACAACTAGTCCAGTTACTACCACAACTAGTCCAGTTACTACCACCACTAGTCCTGCTACTACCACCACTAGTCCAGTTACTACCACAACTAGTCCAGTTACTACCACCACTAGTCCAGTTACTATACTACCACTACTAGTCCTGTTACTACACCACCACAACTAGTCCTGTAACTACCACCACTATTCCTGTTACTACCACCACTATTCCTGTTACTACCACCACTATTCCTGTTACTACCACTACTAGTCCAGTTACTACACCACCACACCTAGTCCAGTTACTACCACCACTAGTCCAGTTACTATACTACCACAACTAGTCCAGTTACTATACTACCACTACTAGTCCTGTAACTACTACCACAACTAGTCCTGTCACTACCACCACTAGTCCAGTTACTATACTACCACTACTAGTCCTGTCACTATACTACCACTTTTAGTCCTGTCACTACCACTACTAGTCCTGTCACTATACTACCACTACTAGTCCTGTCACTATACTACCACTATTAGTCCTGTCACTACCACTACTAGTTCTGTCACTATCACTACTAGTCCTGTCACTACCACTACTACTAGTCCTGTCACTATACTACCACAACTAGTCCTGTCACTACCACCACTAGTCCAGTTACTATACTACCACTACTAGTCCTGTCACTATACTACCACTTTTAGTCCTGTCACTACCACTACTAGTCCTGTCACTATACTACCACTACTAGTCCTGTCACTATACTACCACTATTAGTCCTGTCACTACCACTACTAGTTCTGTCACTATCACTACTAGTCCTGTCACTACCACTACTACTAGTCCTGTCACTATACTACCACTACTAGTCCTGTCACTATACTACCACTGTCACTATACTACCACTACTAGTGCTGTCACTATACTACCACTACTAGTCCTGTTAGCACCACTACTAGTCCTGTGCCTATACTACCACTACTAGTCCTGTTAGTACCACCACTAGTCCAGTTACTATACTACCACCACTAGTCCAGTTACTATACTACCACTACTAGTCCTGTAACTATACTACCACAACTAGTCCTGTCACTACCACCACTAGTCCAGTTACTATACTACCACTACTTGTTCAGTTACTATACTACCACTACTAGTCCTGTAACTATACTACCACCATTAGTCCTGTTACTACCACTACTAGTCCTGTCACTATACTACCACCACTAGTCCAGTTACTACCACTACTAGTCCAGTTACTACCACTATTAGTTCTGTTACTACCACCACCAGTCCTGGTACTACCACCACTAGTCCAGTTACTACCACAACTAGTCCATTTACTACCACCACTAGTCCTGTTACTACTACCACTAGTCCAGTTACTACCACTACTAGTCCTGTTACTACCACCACTATTCCTGTTACTACCACCACTATTCCAGTTACTACCACAACTAGTCCAGTTACTACCACAACTAGTCCAGTTACTACCACAACTAGTCCAGTCCTTTACTACCACCACTAGTCCAGTTACTATACTACCACCACTAGTCCAGTTACTACCACAACTAGTCCAGTTACTACCACCACTAGTCCAGTTACTACACTACTAGTCACAACGAGTTCTGTTACTACCACTACTAGTCCTGTCACTACCACCACTAGTCCTGTCACTATACTACCACTACTAGTCCTGTTACTACCACTACTATTCCTGTCAGTACTACTACTAGTCCTGTCATTATACTACCACTACTAGTCCTGTTACTACCAGAACTAGTCCAGTTACTACCACTACTAATCCTGTCACTATACTACCACTACTAGTCCTGTCACTATACTACCACTACTAGTCCTGTTACTACCAGTCCTACTATTCCTGTCCTGTCACACTACTAGTCCAGTTACTACTACCACAACTACTAGTCCTGTTACTACCACTACTAGTCCTGTCACTATATGACCACCACTAGTCCTGTCACTATACTACCACTACTAGTCCTGTTACTACCACTACTAGTCCTGTCACTGTACTACCACTAGTCCTGTTACTACAACTACTAGTCCTGTCACTATACTACCACTACTAGTCCTGTTACTACCACTACTAGTCATGTCACTATACTACCACTACTAGTCCTGTTACTACCACTACTAGTCCTGAAACTATACTACCACCACTAGTCCTGTCACTACCACTATACTACCACTACTATAGTCATGTCACTATACTACCACCACTATAGTCATGTCACTATACTACCACAACTAGTCCAGTTACTACTACCACAACTAGTCCAGTTACTACCACCACTAGTCCTGCTACTACCACCACTAGTCCAGTTACTACCACTACTAGTCCTGTTACTACACCACCACAACTAATCCTGTCACTACCACCACTAGTCCTGCTACTACCACCACTAGTCCAGTTACTACCACCACTAGTCCAGTTACTATACTGCCACAACTAGTCTAGTTACTATACTACCACTACTAGTCCTGTAACTATACTACCACAACTAGTCCTGTCACTACCGCCACTAGTCCAGTAACTATACTACCACTACTAGTCCTGTCACTATACTACCACCACTAGTCCAGTTACTACCACTACTAGTCCTGTCACTATACTACCACTACTAGTCATGTCACTATACTACCACTATTAGTCCTGTCACTACCACTACTAGTTCTGTCACTACCACTACTACTAGTCCTGTCACTATACTACCACTACTAGTCCTGTCACTATACTACCACTACTAGTGCTGTCACTATACTACCACTACTAGTCCTGTTAGCACCACTACTAGTCATGTCACTATACTACCACTACTAGTCCTGTGCCTATACTACCACTACTAGTCCTGTTAGTACCACTACTAGTCATGTCACTATACTACCACTACTAGTCCTGTCACTATACTACCACCACTAGTCCTGTCACTATACTACCACTACTAGTCATGTCACTATACTACCACTACTAGTCCTGTCACTATACTACCACTACTAGTCCTGTCACTATACTACCACCACTAGTCCTGTCACTATACTACCACTACTAGTCCTGTCACTATACTACCACTACTAGTCCTGTCACTATACTACCACTACTAGTCCTGTCACTATACTACCACTACTAGTCCTCTCACTATAATACCGCTGCTAGTCCTGTGCCTATAATACCGCTGCTAGTCCTGTGCCTATACTACCACTACTAGTCCAGTTACTACCACTACTAGTCCTGTCACTACCACTACTACTAGTCCTGTCACTATACTAACACTACTAGTCCTGTCACTATACTACCACTATTAGTCCAGTTACTACCACTACTAGTCCTGTCACTATACTAACACTACTAGTCCTGTCACTATACTACCACTACTAGTCCTGTCACTATACTACGACTACTAGTCCAGTTACTACCACTACTAGTCCTGTTACTACCACAACTAGTCCTGTCACCATACTACCACTACTAGTCCTGTCACTATACTACCACTACTAGTCCTGTTAGTACCACTACCAGTCCTGTCACTATACTAACACTACTAGTCCTGTCACTATACTACCACTACTAGTCCTGTCACTATACTACCAATACTAGTCCTGTCACTATACTACCACTACTAGCCCTGTCACTATACTACCACTACTAGTCCAGTTACTACCACTACTAGTTCTGTCACTACCACTACTAGTCCTGTCACTACCACTACTACTAGTCCTGTCACTATACTAACACTACTAGTCATGTCACTATACTACCACTATTAGTCCTGTCACTACCACTACTAGTTCTGTCACTACCACTACTAGTCCTGTCACTACCACTACTAGTCCTGTCACTATACTACCACAACTAGTCCTGTCACTATACTACCACTACTAGTCCTGTTAGTACCACTACCAGTCCTGTCACTACCACTAGTCCTGTCTATCACTGTCACTGTCACTATACTACTAGTCATGTCACTATACTACCACTACTAGTCCTGTTACTATACTACCACTATTAGTCCTGTCACTATATTACCACTACCAGTCCTGTCACTACCACTACTAGTCCTGTCACTATATTACCACTACTAGTCCTGTCACTACCACTACCAGTCCTATACTACCACCACTAGTCCAGTTACTACCACTACTAGTCCTGTCACTACCACTACTACTAGTCCTGTCACTATACTAACACTACTAGTCCTGTCACTATACTACCACTATTAGTCCAGTTACTACCACTACTAGTCCTGTCACTACCACTACTACTAGTCCTGTCACTATACTAACACTACTAGTCCTGTCACTATACTACCACTACTAGTCCTGTCACTATACTACGACTACTAGTCCAGTTACTACCACTACTAGTCCTGTTACTACCACTACTAGTCCTGTCACCATACTACCACTACTATTCCTGTCACTATACTACCAATACTAGTCCTGTCACTATACTACCACTACTAGCCCTGTCACTATACTACCACTACTAGTCCAGTTACTACCACTACTAGTTATGTCACTACCACTACTAGTCCTGTCACTACCACTACTACTAGTCCTGTCACTATACTACCACTACTAGTCCTGTCACTACCACTACTAGTTCTGTCACTACCACTACTAGTCCTGTCACTACCACTACTAGTCCTGTCACTATACTACCACTACTAGTCCTGTCACTATACTACCACTACTAGTCCTGTTAGTACCACTACCAGTCCTGTTAGTACCACTACCAGTCCTGTCACTACCACTACTAGTCCTGTCACTATACTACCACTACTAGTCCTGTCACTATACTACCACTACTAGTCCTGTTACTATACTACCACTATTAGTCCTGTCACTATATTACCACTACCAGTCCTGTCACTACCACTACTAGTCCTGTCACTATATTACCACTACTAGTCCTGTCACTACCACTACCAGTCCTGTCACTACCACTACTAGTCCTGTCACTATATTACCACTACTAGTCCTGTCACTACCACTACCAGTCCTGTCACTACTACCACTACTAGTCCTGTCACTATACACTACCTATACTACTACTAGTCCTGTCACTATACTACCACTAGTCCTGTCACTATACTACCACTACCAGTCCTGTCACTACCACTACTAGTCCTGTCACTATATTACCACTACTAGTCCTGTCACTACCACTACCAGTCCTGTCACTACCACTACTAGTCCTGTCACTACCACTACTAGTCCTGTCACTACCACTGCTAGTTCTGTCACTATACTACCACTACTAGTCCTGTCACTATACTACTACTACTAGTCCTGTCACTATACTACCACTACTAGTCCTGTCACTATACTACCACCACTAGTCCTGTCACTATACTACCACCACTAGTCCTGTCACTATACTACCACTACTAGTCCTGTTACTATACTACCACTATTAGTCCTGTCACTATATTACCACTACCAGTCCTGTCACTACCACTACTAGTCCTGTCACTATACTACCACTACCAGTCCTGTCACTACCACTACTAGTCCTGTCACTATATTACCACTACTAGTCCTGTCACTACCACTACCAGTCCTGTCACTACCAGTCCTGTCACTACCACTACTAGTCCTGTCACTATATTACCACTACTAGTCCTGTCACTATATTACCACTACTAGTCCTGTCACTACCACTACCAGTCCTGTCACTACCACTACTAGTCCTGTCACTATACTACCACTACTAGTCCTGTCACTATATTACCACTACTAGTCCTTTCACTACCTCTACCAGTCCTGTCACTACCACTACTAGTCCTGTCACTATACTACCACTACCAGTCCTGTCACTATACTACCACCACTAGTCCTGTTACTATACTACCACTACCAGTCCTGTCACTATACTACCACTACCAGTCCTGTCACTACCACCACTACTAGTCCACTACCAGTCCTGTACTACCACTACTAGTCCTGTCACTACTCACCACTAGTCACTACCACTACTAGTCATGTCACTATACTACCACTACTAGTCCTGTCACTACCACTACCAGTCCTGTCACTACCACTACTAGTCCTGTCACTATACTACCACTATTTGTCCTGTCACTACCACTACTAGTCCTGTCACTATATTACCACTACTAGTCCTGTCACTACCACTACCAGTCCTGTCACTACCACTACTAGTCCTGTCACTATATTACCACTACTAGTCCTGTCACTACCACTACCAGTCCTGTCACTACCACTACTAGTCCTGTCACTATACTACACTACTAGTCCTGTCACTACCACTACTAGTCCTGTCACTATACTACTACCACTACTACCACTAGTCCTGTCACTATACTACCACTACTAGTCCTGTCACTACCACTACCAGTCCTGTCACTACCACTACTAGTCCTGTCACTACCACTACTAGTCCTGTCACTACCACTACTAGTTCTGTCACTATACTACCACTACTAGTCCTGTCACTATACTACCACTACTAGTCCTGTCACTATACTACCACTACTAGTCCTGTCACTATACTACCACCACTAGTCCTGTCACTATACTACCACTACTAGTCCTGTTACTATATTACCACTACCAGTCCTGTCACTACCACTACTAGTCCTGTCACTATACTACCACTACCAGTCCTGTCACTACCACTACTAGTCCTGTCACTATATTACCACTACTAGTCCTGTCACTACCACTACCAGTCCTGTCACTACTAGTCCTGTCACTACCACTACCAGTCCTGTCACTACCACTACTAGTCCTGTCACTATACTACCACTACTACCTGTCATACTACCACCTACTAGTCCTGTCACTATACCAGTCATGTCACACCACTACTAGTCCACTACTAGTCCTGTCACTACTAGTCCTGTCACTACCACTACTAGTCCTGTCACTATACTACCACTACTAGTCCTGTCACTATACTACCACTACTAGTCCTGTTACTATACTACCACTACTAGTCCTGTCACTATACTACCACTACTAGTCCTGTCACTATACTACCACTACTAGTCCTGTCACTATACTACCACTACTAGTCCTGTCACTATACTACCACTACTAGTCCTGTCACTATACTAGTCCTGTTACTACTACTAGTCCTGTCACTACCACTACTAGTCCACTACCACTACTAGTCCTGTCACTACCACTACTAGTCCTGTCACTATACTACCACTACCAGTCCTGTCACTATACCACTACTAGTCCTGTCACTATACTACCCTGTCACTACCACTCCTGTCACTACCACTACTAGTCCTGTCACTACCACTACTAGTCCTGTCACTATACTCACTACTAGTTACTACCACTACTAGTCCTGTCACTATACTACTACTAGTCCTGTCACTACCACCACTACTAGTCCTGTCACTATACTACCACTACTAGTCCTGTCACTATACTACCACTACTAGTCCTGTCACTATAGTCTGTCACTATACTACTACTAGTCCTGTCACTATACCCTACCACTACTAGTCCTGTCACTATACTACCACTACTAGTCCTGTCACTATACACCACTACTAGTCCTGTCACTACCACTACTAGTCCTGTCACTATACTACCACTACTAGTCCTGTCACTACCACTACCACCTGTCACTAGTCCTGTCACTACCACTACTAGTCCTGTCACTATACTACCACTACCAGTCCTGTCACTACCACTACTAGTCCTGTCACTATACTACCACTACTAGTCCTGTCACTACCACTACTAGTCCTGTCACTATACTACCACTACTAGTCCTGTCACTACCACTACTAGTCCTGTCACTACCACTACTAGTCCTGTCACTATACCACTACTAGTCCTGTCACTATACCACTACTAGTCCTGTCACTATACCACTACTAGTCCTGTCACTATACACCACTAGTCCTGTCACTACCTACCTACTAGTCCTGTCACTATACTACCACTACCAGTCCTGTCACTACCACTACTAGTCCTGTCACTACCACTACTAGTCCTGTCACTACCACTACAGTCCTGTCCTGTCACACTACCACTACTAGTCCTGTCACTTACTACCACTACTAGTCCTGTCACTACCACTACTAGTCCTGTCACTATACTACCACTACTAGTCCTGTCACTACCACTCCAGTCCTGTCACTACCACTACTAGTCCTGTCACTACCACCACTAGTCCTTACTCACCACCACAACTAGTCCAGTTACCACCACAACTAGACCAGTTACTATACTACCACTACTACTAGTCCTGTCACAGTTACTACAGTCCACCACAACTAGACCAGTTACTATACTACCACTACCAGTCCTGTCACTACCACTACTAGTCCTGTCACTACCACCACTAGTCCAGTTACTACACCACCACAACTAGTCCAGTTACCACCACAACTAGACCAGTTACTATACTACCACTACTAGTCCTGTCACTATACTACACTACTAGTCCTGTCTATACTACCACTATTAGTCCTGTTACTATACTACCACCACTAGTCCTGTCACTACCACTACAACTAGTCCTGTTACTATACTACCACTACTAGTCCTGTTACTATACTACCACCACTAGTCCTGTCACTACCACTAGTCTAGTCCTGTCCAGTTACTATACTACCACTACTAGTCCTGTCACTACCACTATTAGTCCTGTCACTACCACTACTACACTACTAGTCCTGTCACTATACTACCACTACTAGTTCTGTCACTATACTACCACTACTAGTCCTGTTACTACCACTACCAGTCCTGTCACTACCACTACTAGTCCTGTCACTATACCACTACTAGTCCTGTCACTACCACTACCAGGCCTGTCACTACCACTACTAGTCCTGTCACTATACTACCAATACCAGTCCTGTCACTACCACTACTAGTCCTGTCACTATATTACCACTACTAGTCCTGTCACTACCACTACCAGTCCTGTCACTACCACTACTAGTCATGTCACTATACTACCACTACTAGTCCTGTCACTATACTACCACTACTAGTCCTGTTGCTATACTACCACTACTAGTCCTGTCACTATACTACCACTACTAGTCCTGTCACTATACTACCACTACCAGTCCTGTCACTATACTACCACTACTAGTCCTGTCACTATACTACCACTACTAGTCCTGTTACTATACTGCCACTACTAGTCCTGTCACTATACTACCACTACTAGTCCTGTCACTATACTACCACTACTAGTCCTGTCACTACCACTACTAGTCCTGTCACTACCACTACTACTACTAGTCCTGTCACTACCACTACTAGTCCTGTCACTACCACTACTAGTCCTGTCACTATACTACCACTACTAGTCCTGTCACTATACTACCACTACTAGTCAGTCCTGTCACTATACTACCACTACTAGTCCTGTCACTACCACCTACTAGTCCTGTCACTACCACTACTAGTCCTGTCACTAGTCCACTACCACTACTAGTCCTGTCACTACCACTACACTACTAGTCCTGTCACTACCACTACTAGTCCTGTCACTACTAGTCCTGTCACTACCACTACTAGTCCTGTCACTATACTACTACTAGTCCTGTCACTACCACTACTAGTCCTGTCACTATACTACCACTACTAGTCCTGTCACTACCACTACTAGTCCTGTCACTATACTACCACTACTAGTCCTGTCACTATACTACCACTACTAGTCCTGTCACTATACTACCACTACTAGTCCTGTCACTACCACTACCACTAGTCCTGTCACTATACTACCACTACTAGTCCTGTCACTACCACTACTAGTCCTGTCACTACCACTAATAGTCCTGTCACTACTACACTACTAGTCCTGTCACTATACTACCACTACTAGTCCTGTCACTCCTGTCACTACCACTACTAGTCCTGTCACTACCACTACTAGTCCTGTCACTATACTACCACTACTAGTCCTGTCACTATACTACCACTACTAGTCCCTGTCACTATACTACCACTACTAGTCCTGTCACTATACTACCACTACTAGTCCTGTCACTATACTACTACTAGTCCTGTCACTCATACTCTACTACACTACTAGTCCTGTCACTACACTACCACTACCTGTCCACTGTCACCTACCACTACTAGTCCTGTCACTACCTGTTACTACTACCAGTCCTGTCACTACCACTACTAGTCCTGTCACTATACTACCACTACTAGTCCTGTCCTGTCACTACTACTAGTCCTGTCACTACTACCAATACCAGTCCTGTCACTACCACTACTAGTCCTGTCACTATATTACCACTACTAGTCCTGTCACTATACTACCACTACTAGTCCTGTCACTATACTACTACTACAGTCCTGTCACTACTACCACTATTAGTCCTGTCACTATACTACCACTACTAGTCCTGTCACTATACTACCACTATTAGTCCTGTCACTATACTACTACTACTAGTCCTGTCACTATACTACCACTACTAGTCCTGTCACTATACTACCACTACTAGTCCTGTCACTACCACTACTAGTCCTGTCACTACCACCACTAGTCCTGTCACTATACTACCAGTACTAGTCCTGTCACTACCACCACTACCTGTCACTATACTACCACTACTAGTCCTGTCACTATACTAGTCCTGTCACTATACTACCACTACTAGTCCTGTTGCTATACTACCACTACTAGTCCTGTCACTATACTACCACTACTAGTCCTGTCACTACCACTACTAGTCCTGTCACTATACTACCACCACTAGTCCTGTCACTATACTACCACCACTAGTCCTGTCACTACCACTACAACTAGTCCTGTCACTATACTAGACCACTACTAGTCCTGTCACTACCACTACTAGTCCACTACTAGTCCAGTTACTACACCACCACAACTAGTCCAGTTACCACAACAACTAGACCAGTTACTATACTACCACTACTAGTCCTGTCACTACCACTACTAGTCCTGTCACTACCACCACTAGTCCAGTTACTACACCACCACAACTAGTCCAGTTACCACCACAACTAGACCAGTCACTATACTACCACTACCAGTCCTGTCACTACCACTACTAGTCCTGTCACTATACCACTAGTCCAGTTACTACACCTACCACAACTAGTCCAGTTACCACCACAACTAGACCAGTTACTATACTACCACTACTAGTCCTGTCACTACTACCACTACTAGTCCTGTTACTATACTACCACTACTAGTCCTGTTACTATACTACCACCACTAGTCCTGTCACTACCACTACTAGTCCTGTTACTATACTACCACTACTAGTCCTGTCACTACTATACTACTAGTCACCACTAGTCCTGTCACTACCACTACTAGTCCTGTCACTATACTACCACTACTAGTCCTGTCACTACCACTATTAGTCCTGTCACTACCACTACTAGTCCTGTCACTATACTACCACTACTAGTCCTCTTGTCACTATACTACCACTACTAGTCCTGTTACTACCACTACCAGTCCTGTCACTACCACTACTAGTCCTGTCACTATACTACCACTACTAGTCCTGTCACTACCACTAGTCCAGGCCTGTCACTACCACTACTAGTCCTGTCACTATACTACCACTACCAGTCCTGTCACTACCACTACTAGTCCTGTCACTATATTACCACTACTAGTCCTGTCACTACCACTACCAGTCCTGTCACTACCACTACTAGTCATGTCACTACTAGTCCTGTCACTATACTACAGTCCTGTCACTATACTACCACTACTAGTCCTGTTATACTACCACTACTAGTCCTGTCACTACTACCACTACTAGTCCTGTCACTACCACTACTAGTCCTGTCACTATACTACCACTACTAGTCCTGTCACTATACTACCACTACTAGTCCTGTCACTACCACTATAGTCTGTTACTACCACTACCTGTCAGTCCTGTTACTATACTAGTCCTGTCACTACTACCACTACTAGTCCTGTTACTACCACTACTAGTCCTGTCACTATACTACCACTACTAGTCCTGTCACTATACTACCACTACTAGTCCTGTCACTACCACTACTAGTCCTGTCACTACCACTACTAGTCCTGTCACTACCACTACTAGTCCTGTCACTACCACTACTAGTCCTGTCACTACCACTACTACCACTACTAGTCCTGTCACTATACTACCACTACCAGTCCTGTCACTATACTACCACTACTAGTCCTGTTACTACCACCACTAGTCCTGGCACTACCACTACTACCACTACTAGTCCTGTCACTACCACTACTAGTCCTGTCACTACCACTACCAGTCCTGTCACTACCACTACTAGTCCTGTCACTATACTACCACTACTAGTCCTGTCACTATACTACCACTACTAGTCCTGTCACTATACTACCACTACTAGTCCACTACTAGTTACTATACTACCACTACTAGTCCTGTCACTATACTACCACTACTAGTCCTGTCACTATACTACCACTACTAGTCCTGTCACTATACTACCACTACTAGTCCTGTCACTATACTACCACTACTAGTCCTGTCACTACTACCACTACTAGTCCTGTCACTACCACTACTAGTCCTGTCACTACCACTACTAGTCCTGTCACTATACTACCACTACTAGTCCTGTCACTATACTACCTGTCACTACTAGTCCTGTCACTACCACTACTAGTCCTGTAACTACTACTACCACTACTAGTCCTGTCACTATACTACCACTACTAGTCCTGTCACTATACTACCACTACTAGTCCTGTCACTACTATACTACACTACTAGTCCTGTCACTATACTACCACTACCACTACTAGTCCTGTCACTATACTACCACTACTAGTCCTGTCACTACCACTACTAGTCCTGTCACTACCACTACTAGTCCTGTCACTACCACTACTAGTCCTGTCACTACCACTACTAGTCCTGTCACTATACTACCACTACTAGTCCTGTCACTACCACTACCAGTCCTGTCACTACCACTACTAGTCCTGTCACTATACTACCACTACTAGTCCTGTCACTATACTACCACTACTAGTCCTGTTAGTACCACTACCAGTACTGTCACTACCAC
>NC_088419.1:98745295-98755295 GCF_034236695.1 Oncorhynchus nerka | reverse complement strand
TTACTATAGTAATGTAATTATTCATGGTTGTATGTTCTGTTACTATAGTAACGTAATTATACATGGTTGGAGGTTCTGTTACTATAGTAATGTAATTATACATGGTTGAAGGTTCTGTTACTATAGTAATGTAATTATACATGGTTGTAGGTTCTGTTACTATAGTAATGTAATTATACATGGTTGTAGGTTCTGTTACTACAGGTTGTAGGTTCTGTTACTATAGTAATTATACATGGTTGAAGGTTCTGTTACCATAGTAACGTAATTATACATGGTCTATAGTAATGTAATTATACATGGTTCTTGTTAAAACCTGTAATTATAATAAGGTTCTGTTTCTGATAGTAACAGTTCAATAAGCCCTGACTGTTAAAACCTGAATATAACAACAGTTCAATAAGCCCTGACTTAAAACCTGATTCTACCAACAGTTCATTAAGCCCTGTTAAAACCTGATACCACCAACAGTTCAATAAGCCCTGACTGTAGGCCCTGTTAAAACCTGATACTACCAACAGTTCAATAAGCCCTGACTGTAGGCCCTGTTAAAACCTGATATCACCAACAGTTCAATAAGCCCTGACTGTAGGCCCTGTTAAAACCTGATACTACCAACAGTTCAATAAGCCCTGTTAAAACCTGATACTACCAACAGTTCAATAAGCCCTGACTATAGGCCCTGTTAAAACCTGATACTACCAACAGTTCAATAAGCCCTGTTAGGCCCTGTTAAAACCTGATACCTACCAACAGTTCAATAAGCCCTGACTATAGGCCCTTTAAAACCTGATACTACCAACAGTTCAATAAGCCCTTTAAAACCTGATTATAATTCAATAGCCCTGACTATAGTTGTGTTAAAACCTATTTTACCAACAGTTCAATAAGCCCTGACTATAGGCCCTGTTAAAACCTGAATATACCAACAGTTCAATAAGCCCTGACTATAGGCCCTGTTAAAACCTGATACTACCAACAGTTCAATAAGCCCTGACTATAGGCCCTGTTAAAACCTGAATATACCAACAGTTCAATAAGCCCTGACTATAGGCCCTGTTAAAACCTGATACTACCAACAGTTCATTAACTGTTGTGCACACAACCTATTCACTCCCAGAAGATGTTTTGGAAATTGAGCGTCATTATATTTTCATTAGGTTGACACAGAAACATTTAATTTGGCTTATAATAATAGTCCGCTCACTTAGTTGTATTTTTTATTTATTTTTTATTTAACTAGGCAAGTCAGTTAATTAAAACCAAATTCTTATTTACAGGATGGTAGCAAAGTCAACATGGCCTCCAGCACAACCTGGGATTAAAAATAAAATATGAATATAGGACAAAACACACATCACGACAAGAGAGACACATCACTACATAAAGAGAGACCTAAGACAGAAACACATGACAACACAGCAACACATGACAACACAGCATGGCAGCAACACAGCATGGTAACAGGATGGTAGCAACACAACATGATAACAGGATGGTAGCAACACAACATGGTAACAGCACAGCATGGTAGCAGCACAACATGATAACAGGATGGTAGCAACACAACATGGTAGCAGCACAGCATGGTAGCAGCACAACATGGTAGCAACACAACATGATAACAGCACAACATGGTAGCAACACAACATGATAACAGCACAACATGGTAGCAACACAACATGATAACAGCATGGTAGCAACACAACATGGTAGCAGCACAGCATGGTAGCAACACATGACTACACAGCATGGCAGCAACACATGACAACACAACATGGTAGCAGCACAACATGATAACAGCATGGTAGCAACACAACATGACAACAGCATGGTAGCAACACAACATGGTAGCAGCACAAAACATGGTACAAACATTATTGGGTACAGACAACAGCACAAAGGGCAAGAAGGTAGAGACAACAATACATCACACAAAG
This sequence comes from Oncorhynchus nerka, assembly GCF_034236695.1. NCBI lineage: Eukaryota > Metazoa > Chordata > Actinopteri > Salmoniformes > Salmonidae > Oncorhynchus > Oncorhynchus nerka. The sequence goes on along the minus strand of NC_088419.1, from coordinate 98,753,355 downwards.
CAGCCACAACTGTCAGTAAGAGTGTCCATGATTGAGTCTTTGAATGAAGAGATGGAGATCAAACTGTCCAGTTTGAGTATTTGTTGCAGCTCGTTAATCACTATGATGGGAATGTGTCTGTGGATACGTAGAGGTTTCTCACGCAGCAGGAATATAGGCCAGCCATTTCCATTGATAGGCCTAAATGTTGTCTCACTCACTCTGCAAGTAACTATAGAAAACAACCTGAGTCTCACTCTGTGAGTAGCTATAGAAAACAACCTGAGTCTCACTCTGAGTAACTATAGAAAACAACCTGAGTCTCACTCTGAGTAACTATAGAAAACAACCTGATGTTGCTTCTGTTATAGAGAGGAGAGAGGAGAGGTTGCTTCTGTTATAGAGAGGAGATGTTGCTTCTGTTATAGAGAGGAGAGAGAAGATGTTGCTTCTGTTATAGAGAGGAGAGGTTGCTTCTGTTATAGAGAGGAGAGAGAAGATGAGAGGTTGTTTTGTTCCTTTACCTTACACCAGTTAACGTGAAACTACTCTATATCTTCCTGGCTGGGCCATGTAGCATCCTGTCATACTCTATATCTTACTGGCTGGGCCATGTAGCATCCTGTCATACTCTATATCTTACTGGCTGGGCCATGTAGCATCCTGTCATACTCTATATCTTCCTGGCTGGGCCAAGTAGGATCCTGTCATACTCTATATCTTCCTGGCTGGGCCAAGTAGAATCCTGTCATACTCTATATCTTCCTGGCTGGGCCAAGTAGATTCATGTCATACTCTATATCTTACTGTCTGGGCCATGTAGCATCCTGTCATACTCTATATCTTCCTGGCTGGGCCAAGTAGCATCCTATCATACTCTATATCTTCCTGGCTGGGCCAAGTAGCATCCTGTCATACTCTATATCTTACTGGCTGGGCCAAGTAGCATCCTGTCATACTCTATATCTTCCTGGCTGGGCATAGTAGCATCCTGTGATACTCTCTATCTTCCTGGCTGGGCCAAGTAGAATCCTGTCATACTCTAAATCTTCCTGGCTGGGCCAAGTAGCATCCTGTCATACTCTATATCTTCCTGGCTGGGCCAAGTAGCATCCTGTCATACTCTATATCTTCCTGGCTGGGCCAAGTAGCATCCTGTCATACTCTATATCTTCCTGGCTGGGCCAAGTAGCATCCTGTCATACTCTATATCTTCCTGGCTGGGCCAAGTAGCATCCTGTCATACTCTATATCTTCCTGGCTGGGCCAAGTAGCATCCTGTCATACTCTATATCTTCCTGGCTGGGCCAAGTAGGATCCAGTTATACTCTATACCTTTCTGGCTGTGCCAAGTAGCATTCTGTCACACGCTTTGATCTGCTGCGAATCAACCACTAACACAACAACAACAATAATATCATGTCAATATCAATATCAATATCAGGTTATATACAGGGTATTACGGTACAGAGTCAATGTGGAGGCTATATACAGGGTATTACGGTACAGAGTCAATGTGGAGGCTATATACAGGGTATTACGGTACAGAGTCAATGTGGAGGCTATATACAGGGTATTACGGTACAGAGTCAATGTGGAGGCTATATACAGGGTATTACGGTACAGAGTCAATGTGGAGGCTATATACAGGGTATTACGGTACAGAGTCAATGTGGAGGCTATATACAGGGGGTACCGGTACAGAGTCAATGTGGAGGCTATATACAGGGTATTACGGTACAGAGTCAATGTGGAGGCTATATACAGGGTATTACGGTACAGAGTCAATGTGGAGGCTATATACAGGGTATTACGGTACAGAGTCAATGTGGAGGCTATATACAGGGTGTTACGGTACAGAGTCAATGTGGAGGCTATATACAGGGGTACCGGTACAGAGTCAATGTGGAGGCTATATACAGGGTATTACGGTACAGAGTCAATGTGGAGGCTATATACAGGGTATTACGGTACAGAGTCAATGTGGAGGCTATATACAGGGTATTACGGTACAGAGTCAATGTGGAGGCTATATACAGGGTGTTACGGTACAGAGTCAATGTGGAGGCTATATACAGGGGTACCGGTACAGAGTCAATGTGGAGGCTATATACAGGGTATTACGGTACAGAGTCAATGTGGAGGCTATATACAGGGGTACCGGTACAGAGTCAATGTGGAGACTATATACAGGGTATTACGGTACAGAGTCAATGTGGAGGCTATATACAGGGTATTACGGTACAGAGTCAATGTGGAGGCTATATACAGGGTGTTACGGTACAGAGTCAATGTGGAGACTATATACAGGGTATTACGGTACAGAGTCAATGTGGAGGCTATATACAGGGTATTACGGTACAGAGTCAATGTGGAGGCTATATACAGGGTATTACGGTACAGAGTCAATGTGGAGGCTATATACAGGGGTACCGTACAGAGTCAATGTGGAGGCTATATACAGGGGTACCGGTACAGAGTCAATGTGGAGGCTATATACAGGGTATTACGGTACAGAGTCAATGTGGAGGCTATATACAGGGTGTACCGGTACAGAGTCAATGTGGAGACTATATACAGGGTGTTACGGTACAGAGTCAATGTGGAGGCTATATACAGGGGGTACCGGTACAGAGTCAGTGTGGAGGCTATATACAGGGTGTTACGGTACAGAGTCAGTGTGGAGGCTATATACAGGGGGTACCGGTACAGAGTCAGTGTGGAGGCTATATACAGGGGGTACCGGTACAGAGTCAATGTGGAGACTATATACAGGGTGTTACGGTACAGAGTCAATGTGGAGGCTATATACAGGGGGTACCGGTACAGAGTCAGTGTGGAGGCTATATACAGGGGGTACCGGTACAGAGTCAGTGTGGAGGCTATATACAGGGGGTACCGGTACAGAGTCAGTGTGGAGGCTATATACAGGGGGTACCGGTACAGAGTCAATGTGGAGGCTATATACAGGGGGTACCGGTACAGAGTCAATGTGGAGGCTATATACAGGGGGTACCGGTACAGAGTCAATGTGGAGGCTATATACAGGTGGTACCGGTACAGAGTCAATGTGGAGGCTATATACAGGTGGTACCGGTACAGAGTCAATGTGGAGGCTATATACAGGGGGTACCGGTACAGAGTCAATGTGGAGGCTATATACAGGGTATTACGGTACAGAGTCAATGTGGAGGCTGTATACAGGGGGTACCGGTACAGAGTCAATGTGGAGGCTATATACAGGGTATTACGTTACAGAGTCAATGTGGAGGCTATATACAGGGTGTTACGGTACAGAGTCAATGTGTAATTTTGCGGGGGGGGGGGGGACCGCTGTCTTAGTAATTGAGGTAATTAATTATGTAGCTAGAGTTATTAAACTAGCAGCAGTGTGTGTGTTTGATTAACTGTTCAGGATTATTTTGGCTCGGGAGTACAAGCTGTTTAGAAGCATTTTGGACAGCTGGTTTTGAACCAGCCTATCAAAACCCTTTCAGATCGTCTCTAAGGGTTGGTTTTAAACCAGCCTATCAAAACCCTTTCAGATCGTCTCTAAGAGCTGGTTTTAAACCAGCCTATCAAAACCCTTTCAGATCGTCTCTAAGGGTTGGTTTTAAACCAGCCTATCAAAACCCTTTCAGATCGTCTCTAACAGCTGGTTTTAAACCAGCCTATCAAAACCCTTTCAGATCGTCTCTAAGGGCTGGTTTTAAACCAGCCTATCAAAACCCTTTCAGATCGTCTCTAAGAGCTGGTTTTAAACCAGCCTATCAAAACCCTTTCAGATCGTCTCTAAGAGCTGGTTTTAAACCAGCCTATCAAAACCCTTTCAGATCGTCTCTAAGGGCTGGTTTTAAACCAGCCTATCAAAACCCTTTCAGATCGTCTCTAAGGGCTGGTTTTAAACCAGCCTATCAAAACCCTTTCAGATCGTCTCTAACAGCTGGTTTTAAACCAGCCTATCAAAACCCTTTCAGATCGTCTCTAAGAGCTGGTTTTAAACCAGCCTATCAAAACCCTTTCAGATCGTCTCTAAGGGCTGGTTTTAAACCAGCCTATCAAAACCCTTTCAGATCGTCTCTAAGGGCTGGTTTTAAACCAGCCTATCAAAACCCTTTCAGATCGTCTCTAAGGGTTGGTTATAAACCAGCCTATCAAAACCCTTTCAGATCGTCTCTAAGGGCTGGTTTTAAACCAGCCTATCAAAACCCTTTCAGATCGTCTCTAGCAGCTGGTTTTGAACCAGCCTATCAAAACCCTTTCAGATCGTCTCTAAGGGCTGGTTTTAAACCAGCCTATCAAAACCCTTTCAGATCGTCTCTAGCAGCTGGTTTTGAACCAGCCTATCAAAACCCTTTTAGATCGTCTCTAAGGGCTGGTTTTAAACCAGCCTATCAAAACCCTTTCAGATCGTCTCTAAGGGCTGGTTTTAAACCAGCCTATCAAAACCCTTTCAGATCGTCTCTAAGGGCTGGTTTTAAACCAGCCTATCAAAACCCTTTCAGATCGTCTCTAGCAGCTGGTTTTGAACCAGCCTATCAAAACCCTTTCAGATCGTCTCTAGCAGCTGGTTTTGAACCAGCCTATCAAAACCCTTTCAGATCGTCTCTAAGGGCTGGTTTTAAACCAGCCTATCAAAACCCTTTCAGATCGTCTCTAAGGGCTGGTTTTAAACCAGCCTATCAAAACCCTTTCAGATCGTCTCTAAGGGCTGGTTTTAAACCAGCCTATCAAAACCCTTTCAGATCGTCTCTAAGAGCTGGTTTTAAACCAGCCTATCAAAACCCTTTCAGATCGTCTCTAAGGGCTGGTTTTAAACCAGCCTATCAAAACCCTTTCAGATCGTCTCTAAGGGCTGGTTTTAAACCAGCCTATCAAAACCCTTTCAGATCGTCTCTAAGGGCTGGTTTTAAACCAGCCTATCAAAACCCTTTCAGATCGTCTCTAAGGGCTGGTTTTAAACCAGCCTATCAAAACCCTTTCAGATCGTCTCTAAGGGCTGGTTTTAAACCAGCCTATCAAAACCCTTTCAGATCGTCTCTAAGAGTTGGTTTTAAACCAGCCTATCAAAACCCTTTCAGATCGTCTCTAAGAGCTGGTTTTAAACCAGCCTATCAAAACCCTTTCAGATCGTCTCTAAGAGCTGGTTTTAAACCAGCCTATCAAAACCCTTTCAGATCGTCTCTAAGGGCTGGTTTTAAACCAGCCTATCAAAACCCTTTCAGATCGTCTCTAAGAGTTGGTTTTAAACCAGCCTATCAAACCTCTCCATATCCTCTCTACGAGCTGGTAAGATGAAACTCTCACCAACACGATGGTGTTCTCTGATTTGCTTTGCGTCTTGTTACTCGTCTGTAGTCGGTACAGCCGATCTGCCAACTTCTGTCTGTGGAGTACAAACAATTTGGGCTACACATTAATAGGGTTTAGACTCTTATGGATTAGATGAGAGATGCTTGGGAGTGATGGTATGATGGGATGATGGTATGATGGGATGATGGGATGATGGTATGATGGGAGTGATGGTATGATGGGATTGATGGTATGATGGGAGTGATGGGATGATTGGCTGATAGGAGTGATGGGATGATGGGATGATGGGAGTGATGGGATGATGGGATGATGGTATGATGGGAGTGATGGGATGATTGGCTGATAGGAGTGATGGGATGATGGGAGTGATGGTATGATGGGATGATGGTATGATGGGAGTGATGGGATGATTGGCTGATAGGAGTGATGGGATGATGGGAGTGATGGTATGATGGGATGATGGGATGATGGGAGTGATGGTATGATGGGATGATAGGGATGATGGGGTGATGGGATGATGGTATGATGGGAGTGATGGTATGATGGGATGATGGTATGATGGGAGTGATGGGATGATTGGCTGATAGGAGTGATGGGATGATGGGAGTGATGGTATGATGATGGATGATGGGAGTGATGGTATGATGGGATGATGGTATGATGGGAGTGATGGGATGATTGGCTGATAGGGATGATGGGGTGATGGGATGATGGGGTGATGGGATGATGGGATGATGGGGTGATGGGATGATGGGGTGATGGGATGATGGGATGATGGGGTGATGGGATGACGGGATGATGGGGTGATGGGATGATGGGATGATGGTATGATGGGAGTGATGGGATGATTGGCTGATAGGGATGATGGGATGATGGGATGATGGGAGTGATGGTATGATGGGATGATGGGATGATGGGAGTGATGGTATGATGGGATGATAGGGATGATGGGGTGATGGGATGATGGGGTGATGGGATGATGGGGTGATGGGATGATGGGGTGATGGGATGATGGGGTGATGGGATGATGGGGTGATGGGATGATGGGATGATGGGGTGATGGGATGATGGGGTGATGGGATGATGGGGTGATGGGATGATAGGGATGATGGGATGATGGGATGATGGGATGATGGGGTGATGGGATGATGGGATGATGGGGTGATGGGATGATGGGGTGATGGGATGATGGGGTGATGGGATGATAGGGATGATGGGATGATGGGGTGATGGGGTGATGGGGTGATGGGATGATGGATGATGGGATGATAGGGATGATGGGATGATTGGGATGATGGGATGATGGGGTGATGGGATGATGGGGTGATAGGGATGATGGGGTGATGGGGTGATGGGATGATGGGATGATGGGGTGATGGGATGATGGGGTGATTGGGGGGTGATGGGAGTGATGGGATGAGGGGTGATGGGATGATGGGGTGATGGGATGAGGGAGTGATGGGGTGATGGGATGAGGGAGTGATGGGGTGATGGGATGATGGAGTGATGGGATGAGGGAGTGATGGGAGTGATGGGATGAGGGAGTGATGGGGTGATTGGATGATGGGGTGATGGGGATGGGGCGCAGGTTTGCTGTAATGAGGGTTGTCAGGTATGTGGTAATGATTGGTTGTCAGGTTTGCTGTAATGAGGGTTGTCAGGTTTGCGTAATGATTGGTTGTCAGGTGTGTGTAATGATTGGTTGTCAGGTGTGTGTAATGATTGGTTGTCAGGTGTGTGTAATGATTGGTTGTCAGGTGTGTGTAATGATTGGTTGTCAGGTGTGTGTGTAATGATTGGTTGTCAGGTGTGTGTAATGATTGGTTGTCAGGTGTGTGTAATGATTGGTTGTCAGGTGTATGAAATGATTGGTTGTCAGGTATGTGTAATGATTGGTTGTCAGGTATGTGTAATGATTGGCTGTCAGGTGTGTGTAATGAGTCGAACGTCGCTGGCCAGGGGGATGGCCCCGAGGGCGAGGAACAGACCAGTCTGGATGGCGAAGGTGGAAATCTCGGGTTATGTTGGGATCTACAATGTCATCTACGGGAACCCAACAGCGCTCCTCTGGACTTTAACCCTCCCAGTCCACCAGGTACTGGGCCGATCCCCATGACGTCGGCAGTCTAGGAGGGATCTGACGGCATAGCCTTCCCTCGATGTCCAGGGGAGGCGGAGGGGTCTCTTGGGGGACGGCATCAGCTAGAGGACCAGGAATCACCGGCCTGAGGAGGGAAACATGAAAAGAGGTTTTGATCTGGTGGTTTGTGGGGAGTTGTAATTGATCCTCTCCACCTGCCCGTTGGACTGAGGCTGGTATCCGGATGTGGAGACCAGAGAGTTAGGGAGACCAGAGAGAGGTAGGGAGACCAGAGAGAGGTAGGGAGACGAGAGAGAGGTAGAGAGACCAGAGAGAGGTAGGGAGACCAGAGAGAGGAATACAATTTAGAGAATCTGTCCACAACAACCATAATTGTAGTGAAACCATCAGAAGCAGGGATCTCAGTAACAACATCTATGGACAGATGGGACCAAGGCCGCTGAGGCACGGGAAGGGAAAGGAATTTTTACCCTGCTGGAACGTGCCGGGGAGATTTGGTTTGGGCACATACGAAGCAAGTGTTGACATAGTGGGTGATGTCCTGCGCCAAGGTGGGCTAGCAGTACTTTTGAATTGAATGGTGCGGGTGATATCTGGGTGTCCAGCGGCGAGGGATGTAGATGCACCCAGGGAACAATAGATCCCTTAACCCCGTGGGGATGTGTTG
>NC_088419.1:98735295-98737795 GCF_034236695.1 Oncorhynchus nerka | reverse complement strand
GCTCATAGTGTGTCATTTGGGTCACAAACTGGATTACTTCTGACCAGGGCTCATAGTGTGTCATTTGGGATGTAAACTGGACTACTTCTGACCAGGGCTCATAGTGTGTCATTTGGGATGTAAACTGGACTACTTCTGACCAGGGCTCATCATTTGGGACACAAATTGGATTACTTCTGACCAGGGCTCCCCAGGGCTCATAGTGTGTCATTTGGGTCACAAACTGGATTACTTCTGACCAGGGCTCATAGTGTGTCATTTGGGACACAAACTGGACTACTTCTGACCAGGGCTCATAGTGTGTCATTTGGGATGTAAACTGGACTACTTCTGACCAGGGCTCATAGTGTGTCATTTGGGATGTAAACTGGACTACTTCTGACCAGAGCTCATAGTGTGTCATTTGGGACACAAACTGGACTACTTCTGACCAGGGCTCATAGTGTGTCATTTGGGATGTAAACCTCCAGGGCTCATAGTGTGTCATTTGGGACATGGACCTTCTGACCAGGGCTCATAGTGGTCATTTGGGAATTAATAAACTGAGGCAAGACGGAACGGTTTCTGATTAACTCTGTTTTAATTCTCAGAAAACGGTTCTCTCACCCTATGGTGTCTGATGGTTTGTTAGCTGGCTGTAGACTGATCTCTCCTCTCTCTCTCTCTGTCCCCCAGGTTGGATAGATATCCTCAGGGCTCTGTAGTGTGGTTCTAACAGGGTCCTCTCTCTCCTCTCTGTCCTCCAGGTTGGATAGATATCCTCAGGGCTGTAGTAGTGTGGTTCTAACAGGGTCCTCTCTCTCCTCTCTGTCCCCAGGTTGGATAGATATCCTCAGGGCTCTGTAGGTTGAATAGATATCCTCAGGGCTCTGTAGTTGGTTCTAACAGGGTCCTCTCTCTCCTCTCTGTCCTCCAGGTTGGATAGATATCCTTGGGGCTCTGTGGGGCTGTCTGTAGTAGTGTGGTTCTAACAGGGTCCTCTCTCTCCTCTCTGTCCTCCAGGTTGGATAGATATCCTCAGGGCTCTGTAGTGTGGTTCTAACAGGGTCCTCTCTCTCCTCTCTGTCCTCCAGGTTGGATAGATATCCTCGGGGCTCTGTGGGGCTGTCTGTAGTAGTGTGGTTCTAACAGGGTCCTCTCTCCTCTCTGTCCTCCAGGTTGGATAGATATCCTCAGGGCTCTGTAGTGTGGTTCTAACAGGGTCCTCTCTGTCCTCCAGGTTAGATAGATATCCTCAGGGCTCTGTAGTGTGGTTCTAACAGGGTCCTCTCTCTCCTCTCTGTCCTCCAGGTTGGATAGATATCCTCAGGGCTCTGTAGTGTGGTTCTAACAGGGTCCTCTCTCTCCTCTCTGTCCCCAGGTTGGATAGATATCCTCAGGGCTCTGTAGTGTGGTTCTAACAGGGTCCTCTCTGTCCTCCAGGTTGGATAGATATCCTCGGGGCTCTGTAGTGTGGTTCTAACAGGGTCCTCTCTCTCCTCTCTGTCCCCAAGGTTGGATAGATATCCTCAGGGCTCTGTAGTGTGGTTCTAACAGGGTCCTCTCTCTCCTCTCTGTCCCCCAGGTTGGATAGATATCCTCAGGGCTCTGTGGGGCTGGCTGTAGTAGTGTGGTTCTAACAGGGTCCTCTCTCTCCTCTCTGTCCCCCAGGTTGGATAGCTATCTTCGGGGCCCTGTGGCTGCTGGTGCTGGCTGACATCCAGGACTTTGAGATCATTCTGCACAGAGTGGAGTGGGCCACACTGCTGTTCTTCGCTGCTCTGTTTGTTCTCATGGAGGTCTGGTTCACACAGATACACACATAACCACACACAACCATGGCACTGGGCAGTGGGATGTTCACAGAGAACTTTGAGCTATTTTTAGTAAGGCTATAAAGAATGTGTGAATTAATTACACTTCTATCTAAAGCCATACAGGGGGAGGAGAGGAGGAGGAGAGGAGGGGGAGGGGGAGGAGAGGAGAGGAGAGGAGGAGGAGAGGGGGGGGGAGGGAGGGGGAGGAGAGGAGAGGAGGAGGAGAGGAGAGGAGAGGAGAGAGGGGGGGGAGGAGAGGAGAGGAGGAGGAGAGGAGAGGGGGAGGAGAGGAGGAGGAGGAGGAGGGGGAGGAGGAGGAGAGGAGAGAGGAGGAGGAGAGGGGGAGGAGAGGAGGAGGAGAGGAGGAGGAGAGGAGAGGAGAGGGGGAGGGGGAGGAGAGGAGAGGAGAGGAGAGAGGAGGAGGAGAGGAGAGGAGAGGAGAGGGGGAGGAGAGGAGAGGAGAGGGAGAGGGAGAGGGGAGGAGAGGAGAGGAGAGGAGAGGAGGAGGAGGAGGAGGGGAGGAGGAGAGGAGAGGAGGAGGAGGAGGAGGGAGGAGGAGGAGGAGAGGAGGGGGAGGGGGAGGAGGAGGAGAGGAGAGGAGGAGGAGGAGGAGGAGGAGAGGAGGGGGAGAGGAGAGGAGGAGGAGAGGAGGGGAGAGGAGAGGAGAGAGGAGGGGGAGGGGGGGAGGGGAGAGGAGGAGAGGA
>NC_088419.1:98707795-98730295 GCF_034236695.1 Oncorhynchus nerka | reverse complement strand
GACACCAGGTGGGTGATTCCCCTCTAATCAGGGACTGATTTAGACCTGGGACACCAGGTGGGTGATTCCCCTCTAATCAGGGACTGATTTAGACCTGGGACACCAGGTGGGTGATTCCCCTCTAATCAGGGACTGATTTAGACCTGGGACACCAGGTGGGTGATTCCCCTCTAATCAGGGACTGATTTAGACCTGGGACACCAGGTGGGTGATTCCCCTCTAATCAGGGACTGATTTAGACCTGAGACACCAGGTGGGTGATTCCCCTCTAATCAGGGACTGATTTAGACCTGAGACACCAGGTGGGTGATTCCCCTCTAATCAGGGACTGATTTAGACCTGGGACACCAGGTGGGTGATTCCCCTCTAATCAGGGACTGATTTAGACCTGGGACACCAGGTGGGTGATTCCCCTCTAATCAGGGACTGATTTAGACCTGGGACACCAGGTGGGTGATTCCCTCTAATCAGGACTGATTTAGACCTGGGACACCAGGTGGGTGATTCCCCTCTAATCAGGGACTGATTTAGACCTGGGACACCAGGTGGGTGATTCCCCTCAATCAGGGACATTTAGACCTGGGACACCAGGTGGGTGATTCCCCCTCCCAGGGACTGATTTAGACCTGGGACACCAGGTGGGTGATTCCCCTCTAATCAGGGACTGATTTAGACCTGGGACACCAGGTGGGTGATTCCCCTCATAATCAGGGACTGATTTAGACCTGGGACACCAGGTGGGTGATTCCCCTCTAATCAGGGATGATTGATGGATAGATTTAAGACCTGGGACACCAGGTGGGTGATTCCCTTAATCAGGGACTGATTTAGACCTGGGACACCAGGTGGGTGATTCCCTCTTATCAGGGACTGATTTAGACCTGGGACACCAGGTGGGTGATTCCCTCTAATCAGGGACTGATTTAGACCTGGGACACCAGGTGGGTGATTCCCTCTAATCAGGGACTGATTTAGACCTGGGACACCAGGTGGGTGATTCCCCTCTAATCAGGGACTGATTTAGACCTGGGACACCAGGTGGGTGATTCCCCTCAATCAGGGACTGATTTAGACCTGGGACACCAGGTGGGTGATTCCCCCTCAAATCAGGGACTGATTTAGACCTGGGACACCAGGTGGGTGATTCCCCTCAAATCAGGGACTGATTTAGACCTGGGACACCAGGTGGGTGATTCCCCTCTAATCAGGGACTGATTTAGACCTGGGACACCAGGTGGGTGATTCCCCTCTAATCAGGGACTGATTTAGACCTGGGACACCAGGTGGGTGATTCCCCTTAATCAGGGACTGATTTAGACCTGGGACACCAGGTGGGTGATTCCCCTATAAGACCTGGGACAGGGACTGATTTAGACCTGGGACACCAGGTGGGTGATTCCCCTCTAATCAGGGACTGATTTAGACCTGGGACACCAGGTCGGTGATTCCCCTCTAATCAGGGACTGATTTAGACCTGGGACACCAGGTGGGTGATTCCCCTCTAATCAGGGACTGATTTAGACCTGAGACACCAGGTGGGTGATTCCCCTCTAATCAGGGACTGATTTAGACCTGAGACACCAGGTGGGTGATTCCCCTCTAATCAGGGACTGATTTAGACCTGGGACACCAGGTGGGTGATTCTCCTCTAATCAGGGACTGATTTAGACCTGGGACACCAGGTGGGTGATTCCCCTCTAATCAGGGACTGATTTAGACCTGGGACACCAGGTGGGTGATTCCCACATAGGGTAATATTTGGATATCCCTGGTCTAGACGAATATAGGAAAACCAAGAAGAGGGGATATAGTTGAGACTGTTTCATATTTCAGCTCAGGTGCCTACTTCTCATGGTCAAACCTAAACACTTTCTCTTCTGTCCCTCCCTATAGGCTTTGGCCCAGCTACAGCTTATCGACTATATTGGTGTGCAGACGGCCCTGCTCATAAAAGTAAGTTGAACTTTTTGTTTTAAAGAATGTTCCATCATCACACTCCTGTCATATTGATCGGATAGACTGTTGATAATGGTTCTCAATGTGTTCTGTGTTTCATTTAACATTTAAGTCATTTAGCAGACGCTCTTATCCAGAGCGACTTACAAATTGGTGCATTCACCTTATGACATCCAGTGGAACAGGAGTTCAGTTTCATGCTGCGCGGACTATGTTTATATACAGTACCAGTCAAAAGACTGTGTTTATATACAGTACCAGTCAAAAGACTGTGTTTATATACAGTACCAGTCAAAAGACTGTGTTTATATACAGTACCAGTCAAAAGACTGTGTTTATATACAGTACCAGTCAAAAGACTGTGTTAATATACAGTACCAGTCAAAAGACTGTGTTTATATACAGTACCAGTCAAAAGACTGTGTTTATATACAGTACCAGTCAAAAGACTGTGTTTATATAACAGTACCAGTCAAAAGACTGTGTTTATATAACAGTACCAGTCAAAAGACTGTGTTTATATACAGTACCAGTCAAAAGACTGTGTTTATATACAGTACCAGTCAAAAGACTGTGTTTATATACAGTACCAGTCAAAAGACTGTGTTTATATACAGTACCAGTCAAAAGACTGTGTTAATATACAGTACCAGTCAAAAGACTGTGTTTATATACAGTACCAGTCAAAAGACTGTGTTTATATACAGTACCAGTCAAAAGACTGTGTTTATATAACAGTACCAGTCAAAAGACTGTGTTTATATACAGTACCAGTCAAAAGACTGTGTTTATATACAGTACCAGTCAAAAGACTGTGTTTATATACAGTACCAGTCAAAAGACTGTGTTTATATACAGTACCAGTCAAAAGACTGTGTTTATATACAGTACCAGTCAAAAGACTGTGTTAATATACAGTACCAGTCAAAAGACTGTGTTTATATACAGTACCAGTCAAAAGACTGTGTTTATATACAGTACCAGTCAAAAGACTGTGTTTATATAACAGTACCAGTCAAAAGACTGTGTTTATATACAGTACCAGTCAAAAGACTGTGTTTATATACAGTACCAGTCAAAAGACTGTGTTTATATACAGTACCAGTCAAAAGACTGTGTTTATATAACAGTACCAGTCAAAAGACTGTGTTTATATAACAGTACCAGTCAAAAGACTGTGTTTATATACAGTACCAGTCAAAAGACTGTGTTTATATAACAGTACCAGTCAAAAGACTGTGTTTATATACAGTACCAGTCAAAAGACTGTGTTTATATACAGAACCAGTCAAAAGTTTGGGTACTTACTCATTCAAGTGTTCTTTATTTTTACTATTTTCTACATTGTAGAATAATAGTGAAGACGTCAACACTATGAAATAACACATATGGAATCATGTAGTAACCACAAAAAAGTGTTAAACAAATCTAAATATATTTTAGACTTTAGATTCTTCAAAGTAGCCACCCTTTGTCTTGATGACAGCTTTGAACACTCTTGGCATTCTCTCAACCAGCTTCATGATGTTAGTCACCTGGAAAGCATTCCAGGGTGTGCCTTGGTAAAGGTCATTTGTGGAGCTTTAGTGTAATGTAACCAGCCGTACCGTTGTGTCCTGCCACGGCCCCGCACTACCGCTGTTTAGGGTAGACCCCATCGCTGTTTCCTCCTTCATGAGGTAGTCACCTGGAATGCATTTCAATTAACAGGTGTGTCTTGTTAAAAGTTCATTTGTGGAATTTCTTTCCTTCTTAATGTGTTTGAGCCAGTCAGTTGTATTGTGACACGGTAGGGGTGGAATACAGAAGATTAAAAAAACAAGTCCATATTATGGCAAGAACAGCTCAAATAATCAAAGAGAAACGAAAGTCCATCATTACTTTAAGACACGAAGGTCAGTCAATCTGGAAAATGTCAAGAACTTTGAAAGTTTCTTCAAGTGCAGTCGCAAAAAAGCCATCAAGCGCTCTGATGAAACTGTCTCTAAAGGACACAGGAAATCAGAGTTATCTCTGGAACCCTGACAAATCAGAGCCAGATTACTGAAAGTACATTATTTACCTTCGGAGGTGATTGTATCTAACCAGTTCCCATGATGCATTTTTGTTGTTGTCTCCTCAAACAATAGCATGGTCTTTTTTCCCTCTGTAATAGCTACTCTAAATTGAACAACAAGAATTTAAGCCCCCATTAAAGACATGTCTACAGCTGTTTAAACTCAGTTTTTCACAATTTAATTTAATCCTAGAAAAATTCCATGCCTTAGGTCAGTATATATATATACACACAGAAATCCCTTTCTTAGGTCAGTTAGGATCACACCTTTTTTTAAGAATGTGAAATGTCAGAATAATAGTAGAGAGAATGATTTATTTCAGATTTTATTTCTCATCACATTCCCAGTGGGTCAGAAGTTTACATACACTCAATTCATATTTGGTAGCATTGGCTTTAAATTGATTAACTTGGGTCCAATTTTTCGGGTAGCCTTCCACAAGCTTCCCACAATAAGTTGGGTGAATTTTGACCCATTCTTCCTGGCAGAGCTGGTGTAACTGAGTTAGGTTTGTAGGCCTCTTTGCTCGCACACACTTTTTCAGTTCTGCCCACAAATTTTCTATAGGTCAGATATATATATATATATATACACAGGTCAGATATATATATATACACTATATATAGTGGTAGCATGAGACGGAGTCTACAACCCACACAAGTGGCTCAGGTAGTGCAGCTCATCCAGGATGGTACATCAATGCGAGCTGTGGCAAGAAGGTTTGCTGTGTCTGTCAGTAGTGTCCAGAGCATGGAGGCGCTACCAGGAGACAGGCCAGTACATCAGGAGACGTGGAAGAGGCCGTAGGAGGGCAACAACCCAGCAGCAGGACCGCTACCTCTGCCTTTGTGCAAGGAGGAGCAGGAGGAGCACTGCCAGAGCCCTGCAAAATGACCTCCAGCAGGCTACAAATGTGCATGTGTCTGCTCAAACGGTCAGAAACAGACTCCATGAGGTGGTATGAGGGCCCGATCCACAGGTGGGGGTTGTATTACAGCCCAACACCGTGTCAGGACGTTTGGCAATTGCCAGAGAACACCAAGATTGGCAAATTACACACTGGCGCCCTGTGCTCTTCACAAATGAAAGCAGGTTCACACTGAGCACATGTGACAGACGTGACAGAGTCTGGAGACGCCGTGGAGAACATTCTGCTGCCTGCAACATCCTCCAGCATGACCGGTTTGGCGGTGGGTCAGTCATGGTGTGGGGTGGCATTTCTTTGGGGGCCGCACAGCCCTCCATGTGCTCGCCAGAGGTAGCCTGACTGCCAGTAGGTCCGAGATGAGATATATCCTCAGACCCCTTGTGAGACCATATGCTGGTGCGGGGCCCTGGGTTCCTCCTAATGCAAGACAATGCTAGACCTCATGTGGCTGGAGTGTGTCAGCAGTTTCTGCAAGAGGAAGACATTGATGCTATGGACTGGCCCGCCCGTTCCCCAGACCTGAATCCAATTGAGCACATCTGGGACATCATGTCTCGCTCCATCCACCAACGCCACGTTGCACCACAGACTGTCCAGGAGTTGGCGGATGCTTTAGTCCATGTCTGGGAGAAGATCCCTCAGGAGACCATCCGCCACCTCATCAGGAGCATGCCCAGGCGTTGTAGGGAGGTCATACAGGCACGTGGAGGCCACACACAGTACTGAGCCTCATTTTGACTTGTTTTAAGGACATTACATCAAAGTTGGATCAGCCTGTAGTGTGGTTTTCCATTTTAATTTTGAGTGTGACTCCAAATCCAGAACTCCATGGGTTGAGAAATTTGATTTCCATTGATATATATATATATATATATATATATATATATATATATACACAGGTCAGATATATATATATACACAGGTCAGATATATATATATATACACAGGTCAGATATATATATATATACACAGGTCAGATATATATATACACAGGTCAGATATATATATATATACACAGGTCAGATATATATATACACAGGTCAGATATATATACACACAGGTCAGATATATATATACACAGGTCAGATATATATACACACAGGTCAGATATATATACACACAGGTCAGTATATATATATACACACAGGTCAGATATATATATATACACAGGTCAGATATATATACACACAGGTCAGATATATACACACAGGTCAGATATATATACACACAGGTCAGATATATATACACACAGGTCAGATATATACACACAGGTCAGATATATACACACAGGTCAGATATATATATATATATATATATATATATATATATACACACAGGTCAGATATATATACACACAGGTCAGATATATACACACAGGTCAGATATATACACACAGGTCAGATATATATATATATATATACACAGGTCAGATATCCTCTATGGGATCAGGGTCCGTAAACCAGGACAGTTCTTGCTCCACATGCGATAATGTGACTAGAAAACGCTGTATACAACAGCCAACTTTCCGGTAACTACCGTTGAAGTCGGGAAGTTAAAACTCATTTTCAACCACTCCACAAATGTCTTGTTAACAAACTAGAGTTTTGGCAAGTCGGTTAGGACATCTGCTTTGTGTATGACACAAGTAATTTTTCCAACAATTATTTACAGACAGATTATTTCACTTATAATTCACTGTATCTCAATTCCAGTGGGTCAGAAGTTTACATACACTAAGTTGACTGTGCCTTTAAACAGCTTGGAAAATTCCAGAAAATGATGTCATTGCTTTAGAAGCTTCTGATAGGATGTGTGTGTTATGCAGGTGTGTGTGTTACGCAGGTGTGTGTGTTTGGCTTGTCAACCCAGTGACTGAGCCCGAGGTGTCTGTCTCTCGTTATCTCCTCACCAGGCCGTGCCAGAAGAGCAGCGTTTGGCCATGGCCATCATCCTGGTCATGTGGGTCTCAGCTCTGGCCTCCTCCCTCATCGACAACATCCCCTTCACCGCCACCATGGTAAGAGAATGAACACTGCCTGCCACATTGTCTGACACAGGGAGGCGAGGCACACAGTGAACAGAGTGCATGACACGCTTCCATACTCTGTCACATGCAGCCACGCACGCACGCACGCGCACGCACGCACACACGCACACACACACACACACACACCACACACACACACACACACACACACACACCACACACACACACACACACACACACACAAACAAATTTGCACACACAGGAACATTTACAAAGCTGGTGGGCGTGGCCAAAGACCGCCTGGAGTTTGCAGGAACATTTACAAAGCTGGTGGGCGTGGCCAAAGACCGCCTGGAGTTTGCAGGAACATTTACAAAGCTGGTGGGCGTGGCCAAAGACCCCCTGGAGTTTGCAGGAACATTTACAAAGCTGGTGGGCGTGGCCAAAGACCGCCTGGAGTTTGCAGGAACATTTACAAAGCTGGTGGGCGACCGCCTGGCATTTACAAAGACCGCCTGGAGTTTGCAGGAACATTTACAAAGCTGGTGGGCGTGGCCAAAGACCGCCTGGAGTTTGCAGGAACATTTACAAAGCTGGTGGGCGTGGCAAAGACCGCCTGGAGTTTGCTTAATGGTGTTGGCACTTGGATTGGAGCCGGTGCTATATGACATGAAATTAGAGGTATTTGGCAACGTGCGGCCTTTTAAAGAGCAATGCATATCTAACCCCCATCTCTTTTCGGCCTTATGTTCCAACATTAGAAATGGTGTTTTAGACATTGGATAGAAGTACAGACAACAGGTTCAACATGGTCTGTCATACATCTCAGTTGGAGGCACAATAGGAAAGTAGTGCTGCTTTGAAAGTTGAGAAATGTGTAAACCCCACTTTTGAGAAATGGCCCTTGAAAAGTTTTGGTTAAATTTTTACAGTTCTTTCATCACACCCATTCAGCATCGTTCACACCCTCTTAAGCCTTAGCCCCACCCATTCAGCATCGTTCACACCCTCTTAAGCCTTAGCCCCACCCATTCAGCATCGTTCACACCCTCTTAATTATTAGCCCCACCCATCTCTTTAAAAATGTACATGTGAGGCCATGTGCTAAACAGAGTGAGTACAGCAGTGTAGTAAACAACCAAATATTAAGACTAAAAGTGGTGAAAGTTGTAGTCTACAAGAAGGAAATTACTCCTCATAAAAATACACTTTGTAATGGGTGTAAGATCAATAACAGTAGTGCCAATCATGTTGGAGGTCAATTAAATAATCAAACCATGTTTATGCTTTAAATATCAAGTGTTGCCACCGATTTATTTTAGAGATGACACATGAGATGGCAGCAGCTTTCCACCACAGTGTTTGTGGGTGGCGTCCTGGTAACACTATGGCATTATCCTCTGCGTAGTTGTTGATGAAGTTCACCACTGAAGTTCACCACTCGCTGCAGGTCCTCATGCTTCAGGGCTTGCTTGGGTCAGCTCTCTTTCTGATGGGAGTCATTAGACCATTCTCCTTGTATGAGGAGAGTCAGGTGTGTTCTACAGGTCTTTCTGATGGGAGCCATTAGACCATTCTCCTTGTATGACTGGTGAGGAGAGTCAGGTGTGTTCTACAGGTCTTTCTGATGGGAGCCATTAGACCATTCTCCTTGTATGACTGATGGAGGAGAGTCAGGTGTGTTCTACAGGTCTTTCTGATGGGAGCCATTAGACCATTCTCCTTGTATGACTGATGGAGGAGAGTCAGGTGTGTTCTACAGGTCTTTCTGATGGGAGTCATTATACCATTCTCCTTGTATGACTGATGGAGGAGAGTCAGGTGTGTTCTACAGGTCTTTCTGATGGGAGTCATTAGACCATTCTCCTTGTATGAGGAGAGACAGGTGTGTTCTACAGGTCTTTCTGATGGGAGTCATTAGACCATTCTCCTTGTATGAGGAGAGACAGGTGTGTTCTACAGGTCTTTCTGATGGGAGTCATTAGACCATTCTCCTTGTTTGACTGGTGAGGAGAGTCAGGTGTGTTCTACAGGTCTTTCTGATGGGAGGCATTAGTCCATTCTCCTTGTATGACTGATGGAGGAGAGACAGGTGTGTTCTACAGGTCTTTCTGATGGGAGTCATTAGACCATTCTCCTTGTATGACTGATGGAGGAGAGACAGGTGTGTTCTACAGGTCTTTCTGATGGGAGTCATTAGACCATTCTCCTTGTATGACTGATGGAGGAGAGACAGGTGTGTTCTACAGGTCTTTCTGATGGGAGTCATTAGACCATTCTCCTTGTATGACTGGTGTAGGAGAGTCAGGTGTGTCCTACTGATGCGTATTAAAGACAAATTCAAGATGCAAATATTTTATCATTATTAGATGAGGCTTACCCAGACACACTTTGATGGGTCATGTCAAAGAGAGGCTATAAACACCTCTCACCCACATCTAGTTAAGTGGATGGGTCTCTATTGTCTAGACATGTTCATTAAATACAATAGATGGCTGTAATCAACAACTTGATGGTTCATGTTATCATCAGGCGATGTGGAGTCTTTTGGTTAGACTTGTAGCAAGTTAGCCAAACCATAATCCCAACCCATACAGTTGCAATATAAATGGATTGTCATAGCTAGCCACTATGCATGAAATGATGTAGTACTAATACACTTTAACTTGCAATGAAAACACCTTTCTGACAAAATTAGAAAAAGGTAGCTAGACTCGAACATGGATTAATGCTTCGCGTCACGGTTGGATGTAATCCGAGGTTTAATACAACAGACTTCTGTGTTCTCTTTTTGACGACCTCCACATTTGTAATCCATTGGTCAGAATTGTCTCCATCTCCTTCTCATACTCTATTTCCACCTGGCATTTCACTGATTTAAACTTCTTCTGTGACACCGTTGACCTCTATTTCTTGCCCCGTCACTGTCATCCAAAAACTCTACAATGTCTGGTTCATTCAGGGCTTTCCTCATTGTCTGGTTCATTCAGGGATTTCCTCATTGTCTGGTTCATTCAGGGCTTTCCTCATTGTCTGGTTCATTCAGGGCTTTCCTCATTGTCTGGTTCATTCAGGGCTTTCCTCATTGTCTGGTTCATTCAGGGCTTTCCTCATTGTCTGGTTCATTCAGGGATTTCCTCATTGTCTGGTTCATTCAGGGATTTCCTCATTGTCTGGTTCATTCAGGGCTTTCCTCATTGTCTGATTCATTCAGGGCTTTCCTCATTGTCTGGTTCATTCAGGGCTTTCCTCATTGTCTGGTTCATTCAGGGCTTTCCTCATTGTCTGATTCATTCAGGGCTTTCCTCATTGTCTGATTCATCATCATTATGCAGAAATACCCAATATGGTGGTGGATCTTTAAAATTATCAGCGTTGTTTTTCTTCCACTAGTCCTGATGCCCTTTCTCTACGTTCAGTTTGAAGGAAATTGCGAAATTCGCTAACTAGCGTTCCTGTAGACGTCCAGTCATTGCGCTCTCCCCCATAGTACTGCTCCTCCATACAACCTGCTCCTCCATAGTACTGCTCCTCCATAGTGCTGCTCCTCCATAGTACTGCTCCTCCATAGAACCTGCTCCTCCATAGAACCTGCTCCTCCATAGTACTGCTCCTCCATAGAACCTGCTCCTCCATAGAACCTGCTCCTCCATAGTACTGCTCCTCCATAGAACATGCTCCTCCATAGAACCTGCTCCTCCATAGTACTGCTCCTCCATAGTACTGCTCCTCCATAGTACTGCGCCTCCATAGAACCTGCTCCTCCATAGAACCTGCTCCTCCATAGAACCTGCTCCTCTGTAGTACTACTCCTCCATAGAACCTGCTCCTCCATAGAACCCGCTCCTCCATAGTACTGCTCCTCCACAGAACATGCTCCTCCATAGTACTGCTCCTCCATAGTACTGGTCCTCCATAGGACCTGCTCCTCCATAGAACTGCTCCTCCATAGAACCTGCTCCTCCATAGTACTGCTCCTCCATAGTACTGCTCCTCCATAGAATCTGCTCCTCCATAGTACTGCTCCTCCATAGAACATGCTCCTCCATAGAACCCGCTCCTCCATAGTACTGCTCCTCCATAGAACATGCTCCTCCATAGAACATGCTCCTCCATAGAACCTGCTCCTCCATAGTACTGCTCCTCCATAGTACTGGTCCTCCATAGTACTGGTCCTCCATAGTACTGCTCCTCCATAGTACTACTCCTCCATAGTACTGTTCGTCCGTAGGACTGCTCCTCCATAGGACCTTCTCCTCCATAGTACTGCTCCTCCATAGTACTGCTCCTCCATAGTACTGCTCCTCCATAGTACTGTTCGTCCGTAGGACTGCTCCTCCATAGGACCTTCTCCTCCATAGTACTGCTCCTCCATAGTACTGCTCCTCCATAGAACCTGCTCCTCCATAGGACCTGCTCCTCCATAGTACTGCTCCTCCATTGAAGCTGCTCCTCTATAGTACTGCTCCTCCATAGTACTGCTCCTCCATAGTACTGCTCCTCCATAGTACTGCTCCTCCATAGTACTGTTCGTCCGTAGGACTGCTCCTCCATAGTACTGCTCCTCCATAGTACTGCTCCTCCATAGTACTGCTCCTCCATAGGACTGCTCCTCCATAGGACCTTCTCCTCCATAGTACTGCTCCTCCATAGTACTGCTCCTCCATAGTACTGCTCCTCCATAGGACCTGCTCCTCCATAGTACTGCTCCTCCATAGGACCTGCTCCTCCATAGTACTGCTCCTCCATAGTGCTGCTCCTCCATAGTACTGCTCCTCTATAGGACCTGCTCCTCCATAGTGCTGCTCCTCCATAGTACTGCTCCTCCATAGTACTGCTCCTCCATAGTACTGCTCCTCCATAGGACCTGCTCCTCCATAGTACTGCTCCTCCATAGTACTGCTCCTCCATAGTACTGCTCCTCCATAGGACCTGCTCCTCCATAGTACTGCTCCTCCATAGTACTGCTCCTCCATAGTACTGCTCCTCCATAGGACCTGCTCCTCCATAGTACTGCTCCTCCATTGAAGCTGCTCCTCTATAGGACCTGCTCCTCCATAGTACTGCTCCTCCATAGTACTGCTCCTCCATAGTACTGCTCCTCCATAGTACTGCTCCTCCATAGTACTGCTCCTCCATAGTACTGCTCCTCCATAGTACTGCTCCTCCATAGGACCTTCTCCTCCATAGTACTGCTCCTCCATAGTACTGCTCCTCCATAGAACCTGCTCCTCCATAGTACTGCTCCTCCATAGTACTGCTCCTCCATAGTACTGCTCCTCCATAGGACCTGCTCCTCCATAGGACCTGCTCCTCCATAGTACTGCTCCTCCATAGCACCTGCTCCTCCATAGGACCTGCTCCTCCATAGTACTGCTCCTCCATAGGACCTTCTCCTCCATAGTACTGCTCCTCCATAGTACTGCTCCTCCATACAACTTGCTCCTCCATAGAACCTGCACCTCCGTAGTACTGAGGGAAAAAACGATTGAATACATTTCAAAACAAGGCTGTAACGTCACAATATTTTGAAAAAGTCAAGGGGTCTAAATACTTTCCGAAGGTGCTGTCAGTGATTAACGCCTAGAGCAGTCACCCACCCTCAAAAACAATGTACAAAATGTAACAAAAAACACCCCCCCAAAAAAATGATGTACAATATTTAGAGCCCTCTGCCATGGCAACCACTTACCATCAATATTTGCATAACCTTTGTGATTGGAGGATAGCAATGAGTGTTTTCAGATCAGGATCAACTACTCTGATCTCCTCAAGCTCATTAGTAATATTATTCTCATATTTGAAGATGGGGAAAAAAAAGGTAATTCTTTGGCAAATGACAGGATTGGCAAGGAGTGAAATGTTAGGTAAAAAGATCAGGCTTAAAGCAGCCCAGCAGGCAGGTGTCCATCTGTATTCCTTAGACATATTCAAATACAGCTCAAACTCCATTTGCAGTGCGCTCTCACCAAGCATTTCAACCATAAGCAACAAGGATCTGCCATGCCTCTGGGCTGCACACCTTTCTGTGGGTAGCTGCCAAGAAACACAACAACAGGGTTTAAATACATTCAAATACAAATTCCATGACCAGTCCTGCATGATTGGTTGTTTCTACGCTTTCTGACCTCCCTTTGTGTCTTTCTCCAGATCATGTGACCAAACAACTGCTGTATGATTGGTTGTTTCTATACTTCCTGACTTCCCTGTTTGTCTTTCACCAGATCATGTGACCAACCATCTCCTGTATGATTGGTTGTTTCTATACTTCCTAGACTTCCCTGTTTGTCTTTCCTCCAGATCCCTGTCCTCATCAACCTGAGTCAAGATGCAGACGTCAACCTGCCTATCAAACCCCTTATCTTTGCACTGGCCATGGGAGCCTGTCTGGGAGGTGAGTTACAGACAAACAGTCAGACAGACAGATAGATGGACTGACCGACAGACAGACGGAACCACTCATCTTGGCCCAATCAAAGCCAATCTGGGATCCAGATAGTGGAGCAGGTGTTTACATTCCTGAATTTGATGTGGAGATACTTTATATATATATATATGTGTGTGTGGACATCTCTTCGAATTAGTAGATTCAGCTTTGCTGACAGTTGTATAAAATAGAGCAAATATCCATTCGATCTCGAAAGATAAACATTGGCAGCATTGCCTGGGTTAGGGGAGGGTTTGGCCGGCTGGTATTTCCTTGTCTCATCGTGCTCTAGTGACTCCTTGTGGCGGGCCTGGTGCCTGAAAGCTGAATTCGGTCGTCAGTAAAAGACACATGACTGCCCGCTTGGAGTTTGCCAAAGCCTTACTGAAAATAGCTCAGTGAATTTCAACGTAGTACTGTCATAGAATGCCACCTTTTCAATAAGTCAGTTCGCTCAGTTTCAATCTCTGCCCTGCTAGAGCCGGCCTCGGGAAACTATAACTGCTTTAATTGTGATGTGGAAATGTCTAGGAACAACAACGGTGCAGCCGCGAAGTGGTAGGCCACACAAGCTCACAGAATGGGACCATCTGTCCTCAGTTGCAACACTCACTACGAGTTCAAAACTGCCTCTGGAAGCAACGTCAGTACAAGAACTGTTAGTCTGGAACTTCATAAAATGGGTTTCCATGGCCGAGCAGCCGCACACAAGTCTAAGATCACCATGTGCAATGCCAAGCGTCGGCTGGAGTGGTGTAAAGCTCGCCGCCATTGGACTCTGGTGTGGAAATGCGTTCTATGGAGTGATGAATCACAATTCAACATCTGGCAGTCCGACAGACAAATCTGGGTTTGGCATATGCCTGGACAACGTTACCTACCCGAATGCATAGTGCCAACTGTAAAGTTTGGTGGAGGAGGAATAATGGTATGTGGCTGTTTTTCATGGTTCGGGCTACAGCACAGTAACTGTAAAGTTTGGTGGAGGAGGAATAATGGTCTGTGGATGTTTTTTTCATTGTTCGGGCTACAGCATAGTAACTGAATGTTTGCTGGATCGGATCCCAGAGCTGACAAGGTAGAAATCTGTCATTCTGCCCCTGAGTAAGGCAGCTAACCCACTGTTTCCCGGGCGCCGAAGACGTGGATGTCGATTAAGGCACCCCCTTAAATGCAGAAGACGCATTCAGTTATGCAACTGACTAGGTATCCCCCTTTCCCTTCACTACAATGACATTCTAGATGACATTCAAACTCAGTTTGAGGAAGGCCATTTTCCGTTTCAGCATGACAATGCCCTCATGGACAAAGCAAGATCCATACAGAAATGGTTTGTCGAGATCAGTGTGCAAGAACTTGACTGGCATGCACAGAGCCCTGGCCTCAACCCCATCGAACACCTTTGAGATGAATTAAAATGTTGACTGTGAGCCAGGCCTAATCACCCAACATCAGTCCCCGACCTCACTAATGCTCTTGTGGCTGAATAGATGCAATACCCGTCACAATGTCCTAACATCTAGTGGAAAGTCTTCCCAGAATAGTGGAGGCTTTTTAGCAGTAAAGGGGGGGACCAAAACCATGTTAATGCCAATGATTTTGGAATGAGATGTTGGACGAGCAGGTGTCCACATACTTTTTGTCAGCATACTCAGTTGAACTGTTGGCGATTAGTAGTTGCCCTCCAGTGGGTGGAGGACACTCAACCTTTCAGAATTGTAGTAGTGCTCAGATTCCCTGTCCGTTGTCTAATGGCAAATCTAATAGGATTGACCTACTGCGTGTAGTAGTGAGATTCTGCTGGGTCCCAGCCCATTCAGGTGTGGAAAGGAATGAAATTGCAGACCAGACAGGCAAACGGGCTTTAAAACGAGATATAACTGATATGTTCTACTGGGTAGAGGTGATGTGTGGCAGAAGAGACCCTCCAAAGAAAGGTCATTCTGTTTCTAGCTCCTGAGCAACTTTGCAGTATTTTTAATTTTTTAATTTTTGTGTTATTTCTGATATTATTAGCCCAGAAATTTTCTTTGCGTTATTACATACAGACGGAAGTAACTTTTGGATATCAGAGCGACGATAACTTACCAGCATTTCGACCAGAAATACGACTTTCCTGAATTGGATCCTTTGTTGGTACCCCCCCAAGGCGATTTAAGTTATCCCACGGGCTGCCCCAAGACAATGGTGAAGAGGTATTGGGAGTGGATTTTTAGTCCGACTCAGAAGGTGTGCACACCGTCCACAGCTTCCGAGTATATTACTCGTTAACTTTCAGTCTCTGGACAATAAAGTAGACCAGCTCAGGGCGAGGATCTTCTTCCAGAGAGAAATCAGGGACGGTAACGGAATCATGGCTCTCTCCGAATATACTGTCCCCATCCATACAGCCAGCTGGGTTCTCAGTTCATTGCGCAGACAGGAATAAAGAAGAAGAAAGGCAAAGGTTATCTACTTATTGTGTAATTAACATACAGGAAGTCCTTTTGTTCACCTGACCTGGAAAACCTCACAATCAAATGCAGACCCTATTACCTCCCAATAGAATTCTCTTTGGTTATAGTCACAGCTGTGTATGAATATTCTACTTCAAGACGGCTCTCAAGGAACTACACTGGTCTTTGTGCAAACTGGAAAACTGCAAATCCTAAGGCCCCCATTTATTGTAGCTGAGGACTTTAATCCCTACCCGCTAGCCCTAGCTAACATTAGCCAGCTCTCTAACGTCAGCGTTAGCCACCCAGCTAACGATAGCCACATCATTTGGAAGTCTTAACATATCATAAGTTTGCAAATTCGTAACGTATCATACGAAACGGAGTGTCTCGGATTTACGTGCAGAATAATACGAAATGCTCTGAGACCATATTTCAATATTAGCCTGCAAACATAAGTCATTCCAACATTCATCCGGCAAAATAATTGCGTCACATTTTCAATGTCGTTAATATTTTTTATTTTTTAAATCCTTCCCTAAAGTGTATAATCAACCTCAAAAATCTGCTCTTAATTTTTCCTAACACATAAAATTGTTTGAAAAGTTGCTTAAACGTGTAAAATGAAAATGTAAATAATAAAAAACACACATTGCATACGATAAATGTGAAACATTATTGACATTTTTATTTATGTATCATTTTTACATGTAACTATTTAAAACCCAATTGTGATACTATTACTATTTGGTGTTCTGTTGTTTGTATACTAAAAATCAAAATATATTTCAAACAAAATCATGTCTGTCTTTTCACCAGCCCATGTCATGGTAATAGGTCGATCTTTCACAAGATGTGTTTTTCATTCATGTCAATTTGCCAAAAATGTATAATAAAAATAAATAAATTAAACTCTTCCTTTACAATTAGAATAGCAGAATGTACCAATCAGGAGTAGTAAAATATAAAGTAAAATAATAAATAAAATATAAAATAAAGTATAAAATAATGTGGTTCACAAATGTTGAATTAGTCAAGTCTGTTTTTTGATTACAGAGGACTGTCACGTTCACAACTTTATAAATCTCATTTTAAAACTTGTGAGGTGACATGAGCACATAACCCGCGATTTAAAACAGTTAACTTAGGGCTCCCGCTAGCGCGACAACTTCCGGTGAAACTGGAGGGCGCGCAATTCAAATAAGTAATCATAAATATTATGTATTTTAAACATTTATGTCGTTTTGTTAGATAAAATCCTTCTTTATGTCCCTTCAGTTGGCGCCATCAATTTGAGTAATCCACAGGAACAGAAAACAAGATTGTTGTTCACAGTAGAATAAACAATACGCCCGTTTGTCTACTATATCCATGTATTGAACATTTCACTGTTAACTCTTTGTTGTGTCCGTAGGAAACGGAACGTTGATTGGTGCGTCGGCCAATGTGGTGTGTGCAGGCATCGCTGAACAACATGGCTACGGCTTCTCCTTCATGGAATTCTTCAGGTTGGTGCTCCTCTGTAAAACCACACACAAAAAAAAAAAAAACTATGTTTTAAATTTAAGTAGACAGTTTTTATGTAGATTGTCTCATTGATAGTTGATATAATTTATGTGTCTCTGGGAGTTTGTTTACTCAAAGCCAGTGGCATGTCGTTAGTACAGATTGAAAAAAGCAAGGGGCCTAAACAGCTACCCTGGGGAATTCCTGATTCTACCTGGATTATGTTTGATAGGCTTCCATTAAAGAACACCCTCTGTGTTCTGTTAGACAAGTAACCCTTTATCCACATTATAGCAGGGGGTGTAAATAAATAACACATACAGTTGAAGTCAGAAGTTTACATACATTTACATTTAAGTCATTTAGCAGACGCTCTTATCCAGAGCGACTTACAAATTGGTGCTTTCACCTTATGACATCCAGTGGAACAGCCACTTTACAATAGTGCATCTAAGTCTTTTAAGGGGGGTGAGAAGGATTACTTTATCCTATCCTAGGTACATACACTTATGTTGGAGTCATTAAAACTTGTTTTTCAACAACACCACAAAATTCTTGTTAACAAACTATAGTTTTGGCAAGTCGGTTAAGACATCTACTTTGTGCATGACACAAGTAATTTTTCCAAAAATGGATTACAGACAGATTATATCACTTATAATTCACTGTATGACAATTCCAGTGGGTCAGAAGTTTACATACACTAAGTTGACTGTGCCTTTAAACAGCTTGGAAAATTCCAGAAAGTTATGTCATGGCTTTAGAAGCTTCTGATAGGCTAATTGACCTCATTTGAGTCAATTGGAGCTGTACCTGAGGATGTATTTCAAGGCCTACCTTCAAACTCAGTGCCTCTTTGCTTGATATCATGGGAAAATCAAAAGCAATCAGTCAAGACCTCAGAAAGAAAAATGTAGACCTCCAAGTCTGGTTCATCATTGGGAGCAATTTCCAAACGCCTGAAGGCACCACGTTGATCTGTATAAACAAGCAAGAATAAACACCATGGGACCACTCGGACGTCATACCGCTCAGGAAGGAGACGCGTTCTGTCTCCAAGAGATGAACGTACTTTGGTGCGAAAAGTGCAAATCAATCCCAGAACAACAGGAAAGGACCAAATGAAGATGCTGGAGGAAACAGGTACAAAAGTATCTATATCCACAGTAAAACGAGTCCTATATCGACATAACCTGAAAGGCCGCTCAGCAAGGAAGAAGCCACTGCTCCAAAACTGCCATAAAACTACTACTAAGACTACGGTTTGCAACTGCACATGGGGACAAATATCGCACTTTTTGGAGAAATGTCCTCTGGTCTGATGAAACAAAAATAGAACTGTTTGGCCATAATGACCATCGTTATGCTTTGAGGAAAAAGGGGGAGGCTTGCAAGCCGAAGAACACCATCCCAACTGTGAAGCACGGGAGTGGCAGCATCATGTTGTGGGGGTGCTTTGCTGCAGGAGGGACTGGTGCACTTCACAAAATAGATGGTATCATGAGGTGGGGAAATTATGTGAATATATTGAAGCATAACCTCAAGACATCAGTCAAATCAAAATTATTTATATAGCCCTTGTTACATCAGCTGATATTTAAAAGTTAGAATCCTTAATGGCAACCTTTAGCTGTACAGAAACCCAGCCTAAAACCCCAAACAGCAAGCAATGTAGGTGTAGAAGCACAGTGGCTAGGAAAAACTCTCTAGAAAGGCCAAAACCTAGGAAGAAACCTAGAGTGGAACCAGGCTATGAGGGGTGACCAGTCCTCTTCTGGTTGTGCCGGGTGGAGATTATAACAGAACATGGTCAAATAATAATAATCACAGTAGTTGTCAAGGGTGCAGCAAGTCAGCACCTCAGGAGTAAATGTCAGTTGGCTTTTCATAGCCGATCATTAAGAGTATCTCTACCACTCCTGCTCTCTAGAGAGTTGAAAACAGCAGGTCTGGGACAGGTAGCACGTCCGGTGAACAGGTCAGGGTTCCATAGCCGCAGGCAGAACAGGCAGAACAGTTGAAACTGGAGCAGCAGCACGGCCAGGTGGACTGGGGACAGCAAGGAGTCATCATTCCAGGTAGTCCTGAGGCATGGTCCTAGGGCTCAGGTCCTCAGAGAGAGAGAAAGACAGAGAGAAAGAGAGAATTAGAGAGAGCATACTTAAATTCACACAGGACACTGGATAAGACAGGAGAAATACTCCAGATATAACAGACTGACCCTAGCCCCCCGACACATAAACTACTGCAGCATAAATACTGGAGACAGGAGGGGTCAGCAGACACTGTGGCCCCATCCGATGATACCCCCGGACAGGGACAAACAGGAAGGATATAACCCCACCCCTTTGCCAAAGCACAGCCCCCACACCACTAGAGGGATATCTTCAACCACCAACTTACCATCCTGAGACAAGGCCGAGTATAGCCCACAAAGATCTCCACCACGGCACAACCCAAGGGGGGCGCCAACCCAGACGGGAAGATCACGTCAGTGACTCACTCAACCCACTCAAGTGACGCGCCCCTCTTAGGGACGGCATGAAAGAACAACGTCCCTATGTGCCAACGTCACTATGATAATGTACATTTAATGCAGCATTATGACGACTCAATGTCACAATGGTAGGGATTAACTGAGCTGGTCTTGGGTCAGGAAATACAGTAGAGCTTACACAATGATAAAGACAGGAGAGAGACCACAGGAAATAGAGCTTACACAATGAAACAGACAGGAGAGAGACCACAGGAAATAGAGCTTACACAATGAAACAGACAGGAGAGAGACCACAGGAAATTGAGCTTACACAATGAAACAGACAGGAGAGAGACAACAGGAAATAGAGCTTACACAATGATACAGACAGGAGAGAGGCACAGGAAATAGAGCTTACCCAAGGATACAGACAAGAGAGAGACCACAGGAAATAGAGCTTACACAATGAAACAGACAGGAGAGAGACAACAGGAAATAGAGCTTACACAATGAAACAGACAGGAGAGAGACCACAGGAAATAGAGCTTACACAATGAAACAGACAGGAGAGAGGCACAGGAAATAGAGCTTACACAATGATACAGACAGGAGAGAGACATCCCTCCTCTCCTCCTCCTGGCCGTGTCATTGCGTAAGCACTTTCTTCTGTGGCCTTTGTCCTGTCCTGCTGTGCATCCTGGGTAAAAGAATATGGCTCAGCAGAAAGTGACGCACCTGTCTAAAGGTGACCTCGGCCTATAATGTTAAGAGAGTTTAGTCTCTTCCTGTCTCTAGGGATGACCTGTGTTTTTATGATGTGTCCTCTGACAGACCAGGGTTAGGCACCATCCTGCATTATGCAGGAAATGATGTGTCCTCTGACAGACCAGGTTAGGCACCATCCTGCATTATGCAGGAAATGATGTGTCCTCTGACAGACCAGGGTTAGGCACCATCCTGCATTATGCAGGAAATGATGTGTCCTCTGACAGACCAGGGTTAGGCACCATCCTGCATTATGCAGGAAATGATGTGTCCTCTGACAGACCAGGGTTAGGCACCATCCTGCATTATGCAGGAAATGATGTGTCCTCTGACAGACCAGGTTAGGCACCATCCTGTAGTGTGTATTCAAGGTTTAAAAAGGCTTGTAATTTTCCACTTTTTTAAAAAAATGTCAGAATTGATTGGTTCTAACGAAAAAAAATGTATCAACCCATACAAAATGTCCACTTTTTATAACCCACGTAGTCGTGCATATTCCACGATGCTGCACGATTCTGTTCCTGCTGTGAGAAACTGGGCAAACGAAGAGCCTAGGTCGGTGTCTCAGCTGCACGATTCTGTTCCTGCTGTGAGAAACTGGGCAAACGAAGAGCCTAGGTCGGTGTCTCAGCTGCACGATTCTGTTCCTGCTGTGAGAAACTGGGCAAACGAAGAGCCTAGGTCGGTGTCTCAGCTGCACGATTCTGTTCCTGCTGTGAGAAACTGGGCAAACGAAGAGCCTAGGTCGGTGTCTCAGCTGCACGATTCTGTTCCTGCTGTGAGAAACTGGGCAAACGAAGAGCCTAGGTCGGTGTCTCAGCTGCACGATTCTGTTCCTGCTGTGAGAAACTGGGCAAACGAAGAGCCTAGGTCGGTGTCTCAGCTGACATCTCTATTAATGTGTGGAACATTCCAGTCATGTTTTCTCAGAACCAATTTAAAGTTGGAATCAGTAGTTGTTACATCCATTTTTGGACTTATAAATTCATTATATACATATATATATATATATTTTTTTTTAAACTACATTGTTTCTTGAAGAATGTAACTTATATGATCTCATTTCAACTGCTGTACCCCATCAGAACCCAAAATAGAAGTTTTTGTTTTACTCCAATGTTTGTAACCAATGTAAATGTAAACAAACACGATTTAGCCTAAAAAAAACATAAACAAATGTTGAAAACTATCATCTTGGTATCATGAACGGTCAGCGCTTGTAACCATAGAGTTATGAATTAGACAGTGGTGACATTTCTTCAGCCCCATCCCTCCAAAACACAGGCACGGTGACCGCTTTGTAAAGGTTGCCATTAAGGATTCTAGCTTTAATTGGATCCGTACATGATTGATGAACAATGTTTAAAGGGAACGTTATTGGAACGTTATTGGAACGTTATTGGAACGTTATTGGAACAATCATGTCATAACGTCAACGCTATAACTTTGTGAGAGCATTGTGGGAATCTTCCCTGCTTGTTGTTATGGGTGTTTTTTAAATAACGTCTCCATCAACGCTAGGAGAACGTTCCTGTACTGTTTTTCTCAGATCCCCTTTTATTGCCCATTATGTATGGACTTAAAAACGTTACTGGTACGTTGTGTCATTAACGTTACCTGGAAACGTAATGACAACGTTTGGGGAATGTTTTGTGGTGGCTGCTACAGATGTTAGGAGAACATTCCAACCTTTAAATATAACTTCATGGGAATCTTGTTCTGGGAATGTTGGCAGTTTGCTGGGTAGTGACAGCTTGGTACCGTAGCTTGTCATTAGAATTGTAGACTTTTGTCTCTAACGGTGTGATCACATGAAACTCACAATGACGCTTTAGTTCAATACCCATAACACAGGGGAGCTGTACTTAACATACTTAACATACTGACACAGGCTACTGACACAGGCTACTGACACAGGCTACTGACACAGGCCATAGACACAGGCTACTGACACAGGCCATAG